>NW_021272415.1:0-5564 GCF_002162155.2 Triticum dicoccoides
TCCGGACGTGCCTTTTCCTGCAAATTGGAAGCAAAGTGGGGGAGGGCTTTACAAGAGTCCGGGCCGACACCACATTAGACTCTGACACCCCCAGCCCACTCAAATCCGTCTCCCGGCTGCATTCTCTTCTATTTGACCCTTGCCCTGCCCCTTGCTTTGCATCTGCGCCCTCCTCCTCCTCCTCCGCCGTCGCCGTACCTCTTCGGCCACCACCTAGGCGTTGCTGGACGTCCGCAGCCACCACCCACGTGCCCTCTCACCTTGTGCTACGGCACCGCACAGCCAGCATCCGTCCGCAGCCAGGTACCCGTCGCCCCTGTCGACGACGTCCATGGCGGACATCATGCCCGACAGGTGTTTTTTCAAAATGCCATTGATATTATTTTAAAACTTCATGTCATTTTTTAGAGTAAGAAGCACGACAGGTACTCGATCATGAAGGATGAGTTGTTGTGTGACGCGTGGTTGGCCGTATCTGCGAACTTCGTAGCCAGGAGCAGAAGGGGGCTCTTTTGGCAGTGCGTGCATGGTTCGTTTTATGCGACATATTTCCATACAACATGCACACCATCCATGAACGTAATATGAAGTCTGCTACACCATACAGAAATCCGTCAGAAAGTATTGTGGCGCGGTTGATCGCGTGGAGGCAATGCGGCCATTGCGCCGGGAACCATGTTGATTGATTCTTGCATTCACTCATTGCTGCTCTATACGTTGTGTAGCCTACACACGTTATCGTTATGTACTACAGGTCACAGGCATGCCATTCATACACATGCATTGTTGGATGAAACTAAGGGATGGTATGTGTGGGACAACATGTGCCAGAAATGGAACTAGTATCGCTGAATTTGATATATCCATGAAAAACTTGTTGAACATCCAGTTGAATTTAAACTATTGTTGTACTAGACATATTTACATGCTATTTATGGATAATATGTGCTATTTTTCTATCCGAACTTTAATAAATTCCATCGTGTTTGATGAAATTCATCTGGTTGTTCAAACCCAGTTTGAAATGTATGCGGTTAGCTTTGGGTGGCCGCATCTGCGCTCGCAGACTTATCCCCCTATCCGCATACAGATGTGGTGTCCGGCTTGCGGAGTCAGTGTTGAAGATGCTCTAAGCACCCTTACGAATTTGCCCATGTTGAGCATGCAAGTCCCCCAAAGCCAAGGGGCCGACACATGGAGTCCCATTTAGCTTTACATTTTGCAACTATGGTCTTGCCCGTGCCCGCCCAGAGAAAATCACGCTCTGAGTTTGTTGTGCGGAGAGTGCATGGTCGGACAATGAGTGAGGTGCTGAAGTAGAGCGTTTGGAATGATAGCACCGACTTGACAAGGGTCATACGGTTATGTCCTGATCCCAAGGAACCAACTTGAAGGCTACCTTAGGACATCTTCAAAGGATACCTTCAAACCTCTGCTATATGTCCGGATTGTGATGTCCGGACTGTGACAACTTTTGTCATCCAAATGGGACCACCATCGGTCCGCTAAGTGATCCAGGCATCGTTTTTGAGCAAAACCGAGGCAAACGAGGGGAGCTATACTGGACTCCGGATATTCGCTTGACCAACAAAAAGCCACCACGTGGCCCTTCTCTCTTTTGTCTCTTCGCACACGCATGATTCCCTCTCCTTGCTCTCTTTCTCTCTCTCCTCTCAACCGATAAATAATGATTAATTGGTGAATATCTCTGGATGACTCTCTCTGGCATCATGTCTGCGGATCATGTTAGGACATAAAAACAGACATATATCAAAGAGATTTACGGGTCAGCTTTGAAGATGTCCTTATCCACAAGAAATTAGAATTTCACCACCTTGAGTTGCAAAGAGGGAGGCCCAAATATTTCTTTAGGAAGGACCTTGGGTTGCCGTGAGGTTTTGTAAGACATGATGCAACTTGATGTCGCCGCATCGGATATGAACCCACGGAGTTGTTGTAGTAGTCATAACACGCTCATCATGAACATTGTCTTCATCATCATCCGTCTTATTCACCGTCGGCATTCCCACCTCAGGCACACTCGACCACTCCATCTCTTGATGTATTTGTTGTTGCCGCCGCCGTAGCCTTACCTTTCTGTAAGGCACGCCCTTGATCTCTTCTCTCAGAGCATCTACGGCCGCAACCTAAAAATCCGGACCCTCAAATGCCCGTGGACACGTCCGGGCGCATCTACGGACACTGACCGGGCACTCATCAAATCTTGTCATCCACATCTGTGTATCTCATATCCGATACCCTATATCCATACTAAAGCATGCAACATAGAACTAAACAACATAGATCATCAAACATACATCGAATCGGCATAGAAATGCACATTTCGATCATCAAAAGATCACCAACGGATATCCAAAAGATCGCCAAAGTTCACATAATTCACATAAACGTCGGTCAAGTTTAAACTAGATTACTAAAAGCTTGAAATTAAAGAGGGAGACCGCAGAGCTTCACCACTTCCTCACCCACCCTTTGCCCTTCTGGTCGCTGGCACAACTGTAAGCATTGGCGGCTGGAGCAGGATCGTCCGAGTCGTCAGACGAGGAGCTGTGGTTGTCGTCGTTGTCGGAGGTGTCGGAGAGGATGATGAGCCCTTTAAACTTCTGGACGACCCTATCCTGCTGTCGCTTGAGCTTCGCAAGCTGAACCGCTTCCGCCCCTGCTTCCGCCGTCTCACGCTCAGACTACTCAATGGCAATCCGGAGTGCCTTGGCGTTCTTCCGGTCGACCCGCCATGCGTCCATCTCCACGGTCGTAAGCGAGTGGCGGTAAAACCAATCGAGGAGCCGCGCCTTCTCATTGGGCCCCGCCTGCATCCCGCAGTGGCGGCGCACGGACTGCTCCGCCTCCTTCCTCTCCCTTTCCTGCTGCCTCTCGCGGCGGGCGGTGCACGCCTCTGATTTCGGCGTGTGCGTCCGGGCCAACGGGGCGGGAACAAGCATACACCGCTACTCACGTGGGGAGCAGCAGCCGACGCGGGCAGGAGATGACGTAGGGGAGGCGCTGATTGCCCAGGCCCGTCGGAGCTCCGTACGGGCCGAGAAGGGTCAGCACCGGCGTCCGAACTATGCCGGGCTAGCTTAAAGTCGGGATCCAGATCGGAGCGGAGCGACTGCTGGAGCTCGACATTGCGCCGGATTCGATCAGAATCGCTGCGGGGGAGATGAAGGGACAAAGAGAGAAAGGAGTGTGTGAGTGAGCTAGGGTTTGGAGTGATGAGCCAGATGTGGATTTTTGTGGGACAATCATGGACTCGTGGGGTCGGTGGTTGGCCGGGCTTGTCAGGCGAACGTGCCTGGGCCGCCCCATATCCATGCTGTATTTGGGCTGAATACGAGGGGCCCCGGTCAGCCCGGCCAATTGAGGCCCGTTTGAGGCGCCTGACTGGGTCGATTTTTGTGACCGGTCAATGAGCGGTCAGCCGGGCTGTGCGTCTTTTCTTTTTTGCGTTGGAATATGGGGTTCTTTATTCAACAAAAGCACACTTGGCACAATCCACCATGAGGCTTCTGACCAGGAAGGGAGGTACATTATCAGTCCACGCCTTGGTCACTTGCAGCGAACAAGCTCGCTTTGCGCAAAGATTAGCAAGAAGATTAGATGATCTAGAAACATGTCGAATAATAAAAGATCTAAAGCTAGTAGATAAATCACAAATTTTCAAAAGAACCGGTGACACAACCGACCGAGAGTTGTGGCGAGTATTCTAGAGGTCCATAACCTCCTTGCAGTCCATCTCCGCCATGACTTTGGCAAGGCCTTGAAGATTTGCGTAAAGAACTCCATCACGCAAAGAAAGTGCTTCGGCGATCAGAGGATCAGTGACTCCATCGTGAGTCTTACACCATCCTCCTAGGAAACGAGTGGCGAATGGGCAACACCACCCGCTCCCCCTCTCTCTCGGTTGTTGTCAATTCCAGCATCTGATCTTCATGTTGTCTTCCTCTGGGGTGTGCCAACCATTACCAAGAAGAGCTAGGGCATGATCCCTGGGTAATTCCAGGATCGCTAGTGTCTCACGAATAATCCGTAGCTAATTTGCCGGGTCCGATCATTCCTTTTCATGTGTCCATCGGTTCCTCGAGCGCCAAATAGACCACATGACTGATATAATCTTCGCCCGGTGTCCATCTGTGATGATTGGGTTGCAAACAATGTCTCATGCCCAAGTAGCTGGGTGAAGGCGAGGTGGCTTGAACTCGAACCACTTCTCAACTTCATCCCAAAACCGTTTAGCATGAGAACAATGTACAAGTGCGTGCATCAAATCCTACTCTTCTGCCAAACAAAGTTTGCATCGACTGACATCATGAATATGCCGTTGAAGTAGAGTTTTCTCATCTGGTAAGATCCCACAAATGACTCTCCACCGGAAGATACAAATCTTTGGCACCACCTTTAGCTTCCATAGGGAGTTCCACAACTGTTCATTCGAGTTTGAAGTGCTTGTAGCCGTCCCTTCTTCTAGAGCAGAATGCTCGTTGTGAATCATTAGAGCACGGTACGAAGATTTGACACTGTAGATACCTGAATTTTCATAAGCCCAGGCCAAGAAATCCTCTCCTCCACCTGTCCGGAGGGTTATATTCAAAATTGTTGCAGCATCCAGTGTAATGAAGGTATTACGAACAACATCTATTTTCCAAGACCAATTTCCTGTATCAGTCAGGTCGCTGACCTTATCAATTGCCGGGGTAGCTTGCTTGAAAACATGTTTCATAGTCAGCCTTTCTGGGATCCATTTATCTTCCTACACTGAAATCCTAGTACCATCGCCTACTCGGTATTTTAGTCCCATCTTAAGTGCATCTCTCCCAGCGATGATAACACGCCAAGTAGCGGAGGAACTCGAAGGGGTACTTGCCTGCAAAAAATCGCAGTCTGGGAAGTACCTTCCTTTAAGAACTCCAGCGCACAAGGAATCATGATTATTAAGCAATCTACATCCATGCTTCCCCAACATTGCCAAGTTAAAACATCTGAAGCCACGGAAGCCCATTCCTCCTTTACATATTTAGGAACCGTGAGCTTGTCCCAAGAGAGTGCATCGATCATTTATCTATGGAACTCGCCCACCAGTATCTTGCCATTAGCGAGGTAAGCTTCGAGCATGTCTTCTTGGTTAACAGGAAACAACTCTTATTTCTCAAACTATCAACCTACGATAGTAGTATAACTTGTATGATCCGGGGATTACAATCAACTATTTTGCTTAGCTACACGTTTGCAACCCCACACGGGATGTTTGGTTTTAGGCCTAGCATTGCCACACTTTGCCACAAATTTTTGCCAACCTTGCCTAAGCCTAGTTCATCAAAATGAGAGCCACAAGTTGGCAAGCCTAAGGGAATCTTGCTACACCTTTTGTGTGTATGTCATGTGAGGCTCAAGTGTGGCTTGCCTAAGGTGTGGCTTGAACCAAACACTCACCTAAGTTAGTCAAACTTGCCTAACCTTAGGTTTGGCAACCTTTGGCAAAGTTAGTCACAAACCAAACCATGCTTAGAGAGCCACACCTTAGGCAAGCCACACTTGAGCCCCAC
>NW_021272416.1:0-544 GCF_002162155.2 Triticum dicoccoides
CGACGGGGCTCGCCAGGAGGGGCGCAGGGCGCGACCGTCACGGGCGAGCAGCACGGCAGCAGTGCGAGGTGGCGACGGTGGTGAGCGGGGACGGGGCCCAGAGACGGGGCGGAGGGCTGTGGCCGGACGCGGACACGACAGGCGCGCGCGGGCCGGCGAGTAGGGCCGTGGGGAGCGGGGCCACGAGCAGGGAACGACGAGGCGCGTGAGGGAGAGGGTAAGGAGGAGGGCGGAGGCCGTGGCCTCACCGGGAGTTGTAGGGACGGGGCAGCGGGCTCGAGCTCGAGGAGGAGGACGAGGACGATGGCGGTCCGGCGAGGTTGGCGAGGTGGAGTAGCTTCGGACGGCAACAGGCGACGAGGCGCGGCGTCGAGGTGGTCCCAGGGACGGCGAGTGGCGGCGTTGTCGAGGGCGCCGGCGGCGTCGGGACGGCCCCCTCCCGATCCAAATCGGGCAGAGGGGGGGCCAGGGAGAGGGAGGGTCGGCGAGGAGGAGGTCGAGGACGGCGAGGAGCGCCGGCGGCTTCGGCAGGGTGGGGCGTCGT
>NW_021272417.1:0-1366 GCF_002162155.2 Triticum dicoccoides
GGAAGCTATCATGTCTGAGTACAGACATCTATAAATGAAAAAGGCTGAGAAGCCTGACTATCTACCAGATCCTGCCGAGGGCACAAGATCGTAGCTGAGGTATCAAGCTAAACGTCGAAGTCCAAGCGGAACTACTAGTGAGACTGAAGTCTCTCTGCAAAAACATAAAATAGGCAAACGTGAGTACAAATGTACCCAGCAAGACTTACATCAGAACTAACTACATATGCATCGTTATCAACAAAGGGGTGGTGGGGTTTAACTGCAGCAAGCCAGCTTTGATTCGGTGGCTATCCTAACTACGACTGCAAGCGACTCTTTTGAGGTGGCGCACACGAGTCCACATATTCACCATATCAATACACCACTATGGATCCGCTCCCGTCTCCCTACGAGAACGCCATCCATAGCACTCACGCTTATCTTGCGTATTTTAGAGTATCCACTTTCACTTGTCTATGAACTATGCAAGGGGTCCAAGTTTCCATATTCGAGGAATCCGGCTATTCGAATAGATGATGTTAACCCTGCAGGGGTGTACTTCTTCACACACGCTCTCGCCACTTACCGCCCTGTACACGTCTTGTACCTCGGCAACCTTCAAGGGGAAGCCGGGCGAGGGAGTCGGCCACGACCTGACTAACCGAACAAGTCTCTAGTCCAGGTTTATCGCCTATTCGGGTTCCATCCGCAAGGAGATCCGGCCGGGGTGTCGCTTACGGCCCCAAACGATGTGTGCAGGGTTCCCAAGCCCACCAACCGGGTGCCACTTGGTACACCGTGCCACTGTGCCTAGTCTGTCCCAAGCCCACCTGTACCGGGTGCCACTTGGTAGACTACTAACACTACCTACAAACACCAGAAACTAGTTGCAACTCCTGGACAGAGATCATGTTGGTTAATAAGTCGAGAGGGGTCGAGTTACCGGAACCCAATGTGTGGTAGTAACTGGTCATGGATCACAAACACAGAACTCAGTTCCTGAGGACGGTTGCAATGAGACAACCCACCATGTACTCCTACATGGCCTCTCACCGCTACCTTTACCAAATCGTGTTCACACACTTAGTTCACCCATAGTAGGACATGTTCACTCGCCTCTGATTCATCCCCGACGAATCAGACCTGACTCAACTCTAAGCAGTAGCAGGCATGACAAACAAGCATGAATGAGTAGGCACATCAGGGCTCAAACAACTCCTACTCATGCTAGTGGGTTTCATCTAATTACTGTGGCAATGACAGGTCATGCAAAGGATAAAGGGGTTCAGCTACCGCAGCAAGTAACAAATATATCGTTGTTGTCCTAATGCAGTAAAAGAGAGCAGGAGCAAGAGAGTGGGATTGTATCGGAATGAACAAGGGG
>NW_021272418.1:0-3480 GCF_002162155.2 Triticum dicoccoides
GACATGATAAGACATAAATGCCCCTCAATGATATGACCGTTAGGTGGATAAGATATTTTGGGACAGCTGGCGCGCAACACAGCAATGGTCGGAAATTTGACTCTCAAATTCCTCAGAGCTATCATGTTCCTCACTATGTAGGTAATTCGCACTGGCGAATTCCTAACTCCTCAGTCAGAACAAATTCATCAGCGACCAGAAGAACTTCGTCTTTGTCACTTAAGAAAGTGAATGAACTGTATGAGATTTCCAAAGGCTTCACTCGAAGGGATTGGTAGGTGTAGGATTTTGAGTTGAGCATCACATGGAAATTTTTCCTTAGTATTTCCTCGACCCCCTTTAACAGTACAGTGTTTCCTATGACTCAAGAAGGAGAAAATGAAACTACGAAAACAAAAGTCTTCACGCTTCATGTTCCACAAATGAATACCAAGTCTTCAAGGTCACACCAATTTCTTCACTTTCAAAGTCTTCAGAAAGTCTTCAGAATATCAAAGTCTTCAGTTGAAGAACTTCATTTTTAGGGGTCGACTTTCTCTGTAAATATCAAACTCCTCATAGACTTATAGACCTGTTTACACTCACAAACGCATTAGTCCCTTAACCTATAAGTCTTCAATACACCAAAATCAGTAAGGGGCACTAGATGCACTTACATGTATAATCACCACACCAGCTCATGATGCTACTGAAAATTATTATGAGGGAGGAATATATGCTTGTAGGAATTGCAATAATGTCAAGTTTCCTCTCTATGTGTTGGAAATCTTGAAGCTATGCTTGTTTTACTTTCTTATGCTAGTTGATTATTGTTCCCGTAAGTTGTTTGCTCACAAAATCCCTATGCATAGGAAGAGGGTTAGACTTAAATGTGCTAGTTATATGCTTCATGATGCTCCAATTATGTTTCAATTCTTATCTTTTATGTGAGCATCATTGTCATCATCATGCCTAGCTAGAAAGGCATTAAAGAAAAGCGCTTGTTGGGAGACAACCCAATATTTATCCTTACTGTTTTTGTGTGTCCACATGATTATACTACTGTAGTAATCATGTTTTATAGTTTTTTTTCAATAAAGTGCCAAGTAAGACCTTTAGGATGGCTTACGGTGATAGTTGTGTTGATCCTGCCGAGAATCAGAAACTTTTGCACCCAGTAAATTAGTTTTGTTAATTCACAGAAACGTGCTTCTGATCTGATTATTTTAGCTCTGGATTGGTACACAAATTTCTTAGGACTTCCTAATTTGGTACGATTTTTGGAGTTCCATAAGTATACGTTTGATACAGATTACTACAGACTGTTCTATTTTTGACAGATTCTGTTTTTCATGTGTTGTTTGCTTATTTTGATGCATCTATGGCTAGTATTAAGTGGTATGAACCATAGATAAGTTGGAGTACAGTAGATATTACACCAATATGAATTTAGAATGAGTTCATTACAGTACATAAGTGGTGGTTTTATTTTCTTATACCAACGGAGCTTACGAGTTTTCTGTTGAGTTTTGTGTTGTGGAGTTTTCAAGTTTTGGGTAAAGATTCGATGGACTATGGAATAAGGAGTGGCAAGAGCCTAAGCTTGGGGATTCCCAAGGCACCCCAAGCTAATATTCAAGGACAACCAAGAGCCTAAGCTTGGGGATGCCCCGGAAGGCATCCCCTCTTTCGTCTTCGTTCATCGGTAACTTTACTTGGAGCTATATTTTTATTCACCACATGATATGTGTTTTGCTTGGAGCTTCATTTTCTCTTGTTAATACTTTCTGCTGTTATTTAGAATAATGCTTTCCATCTTTAGTTTCAATAAAAATGTCAAGGATAGCCTTTGCCATTCTTATTTTGCTAGTATACATGTTGCTGTTTGAAAACAGAAAGTTTACCGCTGTTGCAAAAATTCCCTAGAAAAGTCAGAGAATGGTATAATGTTGAATTGTTTTGCATATTGAGCTCTGATAAATTTACTACAGTGGGAATTTTCTCTCATAATTTTTGGAGTTAGGGAAGTTTTATGAATCTTGCATTCTTTACAGACTTTACTGTTTTGGCAGATTGCTGTTATGTTTGCATTGTTTGCATATGTTTGCTTGTTTAATGATTCTATTTGAGGATAGGAGTATTAAATATGCAGAGGCATTTAGTATGAGATGTTGAATAATAATTTTAGTGATTTGTTACAGTAGAAAATGATAAGGTTTTGCATTGGTTTATACTAACCTATCTCACGAGTTCTTGTTGAGTTTGGTGTGGATGAAGCTTTTGATAAAAAGAGAAACCATGGTATGAGAGGAATTAAGGTGACACAAAGGTTCAAGCTTGGGGATGCCCAAGGCACCCCAAGATAATATTTCAAGAAGTCTCAAGCATCTAAGCATGGGGATGCCCCGGTAGGCATCCCACCTTTCTTCTTCAACAACTATCGGTTAGTATCGGTTGAGCCTAAGTTTTTGCTTCTTCACATGAGTTGTGCTATCCTTGCAATGTAATTTTATTTTGTTTTGCTTGCTGTTTGATTAGAGTACCAAGATCTGAAATTCTTTAAAGAGAGAGAGTCTTCATATAGTTACATATTTATTTAGCTACTCATTGTTCTTCACTTATATCTTTCGGAGTAGTTTGTCATTTGCTCTAGTGCTTCACTTATATCTTTTTTAGAGTCTTTTAGAATAGCACGATATTTGCTATGGTTACAAATTTGGTCCTAGAATGATGAGCATCCAAGTCGGGTATAATAAAAACTATCATAGGAAGTGAATTGGATGCTATGATTAATTTGATGCTTGATGATTGTTTTGAGATATAAAGGTAGTAATGTTAGGGTCATGCTAGTGGGTAATTATGAAATTGAGAAATACTTTTGTTGAAGTTGGCAAGTCCCGTAGCATGCATGTATGGTAAAAGTTGTGTGACAAATTTGTTGCATGAGGTGCTCTTTTGATTGTCTTCCTTATGAGTGGCAGTCGGGGACGAGCGATGGTCTTTTCCTACCAATCTATCCCTCTTGGGGCATGCGTAGTAGTACTTTGCTTTGAGGGCTAAGTAGACTTTTGCAATAAGTATATGAGTTCTTTATGACTAATGTGACTCCATGGATATACGCACACTCATCCTTCCACTTTGCTAGCCTCTATTGTGTCGTGCAACTTTCGCCGGTATCATGAACCCATTATTTACCTTCCTTAAAACAGCCACCATACCTACCTATTATGGCATTTCCATAGCCATTCCGAGATATATTTCCATGCAACTTTCCACCATTCCGTTTATTATGACACGTTCCATTATTGTTGAAAGTGCTAGTTATCGACTAGAGGAGGGTGTATAGGCGATTTTTATGAAAGTCTTCAAAATGTGGAAGTTTCGAAGACAAACAAAGACCTAATTGATATGCAGCGGAAGATAAACTACAACAAGCAAATCATAGTCAAGAATGCAATAATGTGAAAGTACAAAGACTAATAGCAGCTTAGTAGTAAGGAT
>NW_021272419.1:0-2249 GCF_002162155.2 Triticum dicoccoides
AGATGCTATCGAAGATTGTTGTTAATTGCATGTATGGGTTTTCTTACGGGATAAATAATCCGAACAGGGATGGGGATAGGATTATTTTTATTCCCGCAGACAGATATAAGGATGTCATGGAGACGGGGATGGGATCCAATACCCGTATGAATAATCCCCATTGGCAGCCTGACCGATGTGCTCTCACGAGAAATTGGGATTATGCAATGGATAATCCCCATTGCCAGCCTGACCCCGTTCAAAACGCACATGCGCCGTCGTGGGCTGGGCCCTGGAAAGCCAGTGGGCCTAGATTGGCCGTCCTTGTCCTGTCTTGCGTTCCCTTCCTCAATCAAAGAAAAGCCCACTCTCCCTCCCCGTTTCCACCGCCGGCGGAAGGATCGGAGAAACACGCCTTAGGGTTTGGCTCCGCCCGCCGACGCCGGCCGGGAGGCGCTCCCCGACCTGAGGCCGTGAGCTCCTCTGCCGCCCCCAAGGAGCATCTTCTACCCGAGCACGGAGAACCACAAGGTCAGCCGGTCACCCGCCCCCTCTCGCCCCTCTCAGGCTGTTTCGTCCCAAATGCGTTGATGAATCGTATTGAGATTGAACCTGTGATTATCGCAACGCTTTGTTGAATCGTAGCCCTGTGACTCAAAATATTATGGATCTACTGGAGCCGGTTGCACTATGGAGTATGGCATTTGTAGTTGCCAGCCCCAGCCCCCGCCCCCAGAACCAAACACGCCTAGGATGCTGCTGTAGTTTGTAATTCTATTTTTTGTGTACTCCAGTGTTGACATTGGTTTTGGATAAGCTGAATCGGAGTTTGGAGGCGCACTTATATTCCTGATGTCATGATGCGCCTCATGCCCCGTGCGTGGTTAATTAGGTTGGTTTTGTTTTTTCATGGTTGATGCTTGTGTGCTCTTAACTCAACACATGATACCTGCGCCAACTCTTTGGCTCGGACCTCCACATTATCCGCGGTTACTTACTCGCCTCCTCTATTTGTTGAATTTATCAATCCACTTCTTCCTTGTCCTGTTTATTGCTTTTTTACTGGTCCAGTGCCACAGGTTGCAATTTTAGATCAACCAATTTCTCGCATTAAGAATCAGACAGTGAGTTCTTTGTTTCTTGACTTCAGTTTCCATTTAAATTTGGCCACCATGGTGTGGGAGCTTATCGAGGTCGCCGGCAACCTAACTCCCCTCCCACATTCTACAGGTACCTCTTTTAATTACTAATTTATTACTATAGTTGTTTTTGTTGCTATTCTATTACCATATTCTCACTATTCTTTTTTTCCTTTCGTTGCCAGTTGATGTTGTGGCTGCGAAGATTGAATCCAAGGTAGCCAATACTGTCATTAGGTACATGAATTTGCTCCTATTCGTTGTTTATTCAGCTGGTATTTTTGGTTAGGATTTATCAGTAGAGGATTGCAACTAACAAGGTTATTCTGTGGACAGTATTACTGACTATTCCTTCTTTTTTGTCAAACTAATTGATGGCAAGAACATATTAATATTTAAGGATTGCTTTTATTCAATGGTGTACCTTTGGAATGATGTTTTTTTTGTTTAATGCTAACTCTGAGTAAAAAATAGCTGTCGTGTTCGGCCGATTACAGCATAAAGAGGAATTCAATTTCAATTCATATTTGCTTAATACAGCTTAGTAACCTTTTGAATTCAAGTTTTAGACCACAACTTGTGGATACAAATTTCAAAAGTAAATAAAATAATTTTATTGTTCAAGTGGCAATTTTGTTCACAAAAGTGGAATTGTGGATTAGTAAATTTATCTACATAGAAAAGTGACATAAAATTCGAGTCCCACTTTTTGTTTAATTTGTAATTGTATTTTGTTTCACAATTCCATGCTTAAGTGCTATTATGTGAATGTTGTTGGCTTGTGTGGACACAAACTTTAAAAATCATTTTGGTAATATTCTAGGCAGTGACTTGTTAGTGTGAGTGACATTTCAGGCAACTTAATCAGGTGTGCCCACTGGAGAATCTGCGGCATGTTAAGCGGGTGCGTCGTCGTATTCAGTGTGGTAGTATATACACTTTTATCTAGTTCTCTATTATTTTCTGTTTGCCCTTTGAGTGCATACTTTCATAATGTCATAAAATGGAGCACATGATCACTGAAGCCATTGTATAGCTCCATATATACTTCCAAGCTTACCATGTCAGAGCTATTAATAGTCAACTAATGCTAGCACAACCATCTATAGGTTGGATATATATATATATATA
>NW_021272420.1:0-2237 GCF_002162155.2 Triticum dicoccoides
AGGTTGACACTTGATTCCATTTCATAAACCGATACAATGAAAGAGATTTTTGAAATTAGGTGCAGTTGGAGATGCTGATAGATATAAGAATTATTAGAGATCACAAAATACATGGTTTCTATGGCGTACTCGTGTGCGTTTTTTTGCATTCATGATCCACAAGTCAGTTACCCGTGCGATGTTTCCTAATAAACCAGACGTACCATTGACCGAAAAAATCAACTACACATGTACATTTTTTGGAGATGGGATCTGCCAATTGTCTCTTTTCTTGCACACGAGTATTTTACGTGTTTCTTCTGTGTTGTGTATTTCTCCCGCCCAAGTTTCAAGTTTCGTAGTGAAATTTTCATTAGGCACGTGATTTTAGAATTTATTCCTCCAACCACATCCCCACCCATCAAATTTCCTCAGTATCTCCCCCTCCCCCCTACCGGCAGCTCAAACCGCTACCGCCGCAACCACAGCTTCAACCAAATCTACGTTCTACTCGGATCCAGTCAGGTAACCCACCGATCTCTATCACGGCCCTGGCCTGATTTCTCAAATGGCGCTAGTGAAACATCCTCATGCCTCCAAATCCCCATCGCCCTACCTCCAGAGCATCGCAGCGCAAGCCCAACCACATATCACGTGGAGGTCGAGGAGCTGATGGCGGTCCATGGTGCGATGGCGGCTATGCGTGTTGACCTAGAGGAACACCTCGCCTCCGCCGCCACCGATATGATGAAGGCTTTGGCCCAGATGAAGTGCCCCAGTGACTACCCCCAGGACTTACCAGGTATGATCTGACTAGCTAAATCTGTCCAATACCACTTGCAATGGCTATATATGTTTAGTATGGTTGATGTATTAAGCATGTTCGTGCCTTGTTTATTTCGGTACTGCACAATGTGTGATGTTCAAGTATTACCTGTCCAACTCAAGTTCACCAATACTAGCAACAAACTTACAATACATGACTCAGGATATCACTAAAGATGCTGCCCATTTGCTATTTTTGGTGGATGCTAACCCTGTTGTACTTAACATGCCTGTCCATGTACTTACGTAGGGCCATAACAGCCGATGTTGTTGTTTGCCGTCGAGGTTAGCTGCCTATGTCTTACAATATTTCACATCATTTGTGCAATTGCAGTTTAACTTCTACCATTTACTGGTTGCCTGTAGGTACACATGTTAGTGGCATTGATCGACGCTTTAACCCGAAGGAACAGCTCGCCTCTGCCACCGCTGACTTTGGGCGGGCTATGGCCAAGATGAAGTGCCCCAGCAACTACCTCTCAGGACTTACCAAGTATGTACTCACCAGTTCAATCATACCATTACCAGTTGCAATTAATGGCTATGTTTTGTACGTGCGATGTATTAAGCATGTTGTAGTAAACATGCCTAACACGTTTTAGCTACTTTCCCTACCTTTTTATAGACAACTGGGCCATTCTTTGCTCTGGCAGCACCTGCCTTGTGATGTTTAACTCTGCCAATTGCATTTTTATCAGTACCGGTTTCAGTGGCTATTAAGCCTGTTGCAATTAACAGTTGAATCCATTTTTAAACGGTTGTATTTCAGTTGCTACAAACTTACAAAACATGACTTAGATGTTGTTAAGCTTGTTACAATTAACAGTTGTATCCATTTGTTAATATGTCCCTTTGCTACTGTGCTACTCTCCATAATGAAGATAAACTAGAGATGCTGCCCATTTGCTATTTTTGGTGGATCCTAACACTGTTGTACTTAACATGGCTTTCCATGTAGTTACGCCGGGCCATAACGGGCGATGCTGTTGTTTGCCGTCGAGGTTAGCTGCATCCCATGTCTTACAGTATTTTACATCATTTGTGCAATTGCAATTTGGCTTCTAACATTTACTTGCTTCATGTAGGTACACATGTCGGCGGCACTGATCCACACTTCGACCCAGAGGAAGAGCTCGCTTCCACCGCCGCTGACTTTGGGCGGGCTCTGGTTAAGATGAAGTGCCTCAACAACTACCTCTAAGGACTTACCAAGTATGAACTCACCAGTTCAATCTTACCTATACCAGTTGCAATTAATGGCTATGGTTTGTATGGTCTATGTATTAAGCATGTTGTAGTAAACATGCCTAACACGTTTTAGATATTTTCCTACCTTTTTAGACAACTGGGCCATTCTCTGCTCTGGCAGCACCTGCCTTGTGATGTTTCACTCTACCAATTGCATTTTTATCAGTACCAGTTTCAATGGCTAT
>NW_021272421.1:0-852 GCF_002162155.2 Triticum dicoccoides
TCCCTCGCTCTCTCTCTCTCATGTCCGAACGCAACCATCGCCGCCGTTCGCCATAGCAGCCGCTACCGGCCTCCCCTCGCCTTCCCGACTCGCGCAGGAGCTCCGCCCCCTCGCCCTGAAGCTCCCCGTCAAGCCACAAGACGCCGGACGCCCTGTGGAGCCGCCGTCGCCATCGTCTTCCTCCTCGGGCTCCGACCACCATCGCCGTCGATTCGCCGTCTCCAGCGCGTCCCCGAGCCCGCTTCGACGCCCACTGCAACCGCGGTGAGCTCCGCCACCGTTTTCCCCTCTTTTCCCCCTCGTTCCCGCGCCGTAACCCCGTTCCCCACCACGGCCGAACCTCCGCCGTCGCCGAGCTCGCCGTCGACGCAGCTCCGGTGACCATTTGGTCACCCCGGCGAGTCCAACCAGTTCGTAAGGCCCCGTAGAGCATCCCTAGCGCCTTGCCTCGCTCGCCTTCGAGCTCCAACCCCGTTTCCGTGCACGACCGAACCCCGGCGGCCGCAGCCGAGCTCGCCGCCGTCGACTCCGGCCACCCCAGGCCCAGCCACGGCCACCGCCCGACGCGCCATCGAGCTGGCTTTCCAACGCACCTAGCCGCACGCCGTTTGGAGCACCACAGAGGAAACCCGAGGCACTTGTACGCCGCGGACCTCGCCGGCGACTAACCGCCGGCGGGTTTGACCTGTTTGACCTGGGGTTTGACCCCCCCAGAGTCACTGACGCGTGGGCCCCGTCGGCCAGGTGGTTAGATTAGCGCTAATCACTGTTAGTTAACCCCCCTGACACTGACCAGTGGGCCCCAGCGCCACTAACCCTTAATTAGGATTAAATTAACCCTGTTAAACCCCC
>NW_021272422.1:0-944 GCF_002162155.2 Triticum dicoccoides
TTTCCGTCATATCGGTGTTATGTTCCCGGATTGTTGCGTCCCTTACGCGGTTGGGTTATAATGGGAACCCCTTGATTGTTCGCCTTGATTAAAGCTTTTCCAGCAATGCCCAACATTGGCTTTACCATTTTCCACCTAGCCTCTTTTTCCCTTGGGTTTCCGGAGCCCGAGGGTCATCTTTATTTTAACCCCCGGGCCAGTGCTCCTCTGAGCGTTGGTCCAAACTAGAGTCCTGTGCAGCGCCCCCTCGAGGAAACTCGAGGTTTGGTTTTAGTTGTATGGAGCGCTCATCTGAGTGTGCCCTGAGAAAGAGATATGTGCAGCTCCTATCGGGATTTGTCGGCACATTCGGGCGGTGTTGCTGGTCTTGTTTTAACCTGTCGAATTGTCTTGTTGTACCGGGTTGCCGAGTCTGATCGGTGTGTCTCGGGTGGAGGTCTATTCCTTCGTTGACCGTGAGAGCTTGTCATGGGCTAAGTTGGGACCCCCCCCTGCAGGGATTGAACTTTCGAAAGCCGTGCCGCGGTTATGGGCAGATGGGAATTTGTTAATGTCCGGTTGTAGATTACTTGAACTAAACTTGATTAAAATGAATCAACCGTGTGTGTTACCGTGATGGCCCCTTCTCGGCGGAGTCCGGGAAGTGGACACGGTGTTGGAGTTATGCTTGCGCAGGATGTACCTTTAGCTTCTCGCTCGTGCTTCGCCTTTCTCTTCTCGCTCTCTTTTGCGTATAAGTTAGCCACCATATGCTAGTCGCTTGCTGCAGCTCCACATATTTTTGCCTTATCCATTCCTATGAGCTTAAATAGTTTGGATCGCGTGGGTGTGAGATTGCTGAGTCCCTGTGGCTCACAGATACTACAACTCCAGATGCAGGTCCAGGTGATTCCGCTCCAGGTGACGAGTACGAGCTCAAGTGGGAGTTCGACGAGGACTCTCAG
>NW_021272423.1:0-1888 GCF_002162155.2 Triticum dicoccoides
GTCATCAGCGAGTGAATCCAGGCTGTAGCACTGGGCTAGCAGGACTCCGGTGAACCGGGCTGTAGCGGGCTAACAGGACTCCGGTATTCATCGCGTGACATTTCCCCGAAGGGACAGACACAGGAACGAAGAAGGACACATGCCGGCCAACCTAAGTGTTCCGGAGCAGTAGCAAGCTACCATGGCTCAGTGGAAACACTAGGAGACATTTCCCGGTAAGAGAGGCTACTAAGGATAAACAACTAGATGGTCAGATCCCACACATACCAAGCATTTCAATAACATACACACAATATGCTCGATATGTGCAAATACAACATGGCATCACAACATGACTCTACGACTCAAGTAATTTATTCAATAGGCTCCGAGGAGCGAGATATTACAAACATGGGTCTCATGACCCAACAATCAGAGCATACAAATCAAAGCACAAGCGGAAGCTATCATGTCTGGGTACAGACATCTATAACTGAAAAAGGCTGAGAAGCCTGACTATCTACCAAATCCTGCCGGGGCACAAGATCGTAGCTGAGGTAACAAGCTAAACGTCGAAGTCCACGCGGTACTACTAGCGAGACCGAAATCTCTCTGCAAAACATAAAATAGGCAAACGTGAGTACAAATGTACCCAGCAAGACTTACATCAGAACTAACTACATATGCATCATTATCAACAAAGGGGATGGTGGGGTTTAACTGCAGCAAGCCAGCTTTGACTCGGTGGCTATCCTGAACTACGACTGCAAGTAACTCTTTTGAGGTGGCACACACGAGTCCACATATTCACCATATCAATACACCACTATGGATCCGCTCCCGTCTCCCTACGAGAACGCCATCCATAGCACTCACGCTTATCTTGCTTATTTTAGAGTATCCACTTTCACTTGTCTATGAACTGATATAAGCAACCCAGAAGTCCTTTTCCGCGGACATGGCTATTCGAATAGATGATGTTAACCCTGCAGGGGTGTACTTCTTCATACATGTTTCCACCACTTAGCGTCTGCACACGACATGTGCTCGGCAGACTTCAAGCGAAAGCCGACGTGGGTGTAGACCACGACCTACCTAAACACCTAAGTCTCTAGTCCAGGTTTATCGCCTATTCGGGTTCCATCCATGAGGAGATCCGGCCGGAGTTTCGCTCACAGCCCCAAACGATGTGAACAGGGTTCCGTGACACCAAACGGGAGCCCGGTTTACCCGGCCACGTGCCTACCGCATCACAGCCCACCCCTACGGTCAGCACTGTCCACGGCCTCCAGCATACTACAAACACCAGAAACTACTTGCAACTCCTGGACAGAGGACTAGGGTGAATAAGAAGTCGAGCGGGGTCATATTTCAGGGCCCAATGCATGGTAGTAGCTGAATCATGGATCACAAACACAGAACTCAGTTCCTAAGGACGGCTTCAATGAGACAACCCACCATGTACTCCTACATGGCCTCTCACCGACACCTTTTACCAAATCGTGTTCACACACTTAGCTCACACATAGTAGGACATGTTCACACACCTCTGATTCATCCTCGATGAATCAGACGTGACTCAACTCTAAGCAGTAGCAGGCATGACAAACAAGCATGAATGAGTAGGCACATCAGGGCTCAAACAACTCCTACTCATGCTAGTGGGTTTCATCTATTTACTGTGGCAATGACAGGTCATGCAAAGGATAAAGGGGGTTCAGCTACCGCAGCAAGTAACAGATGAATCGGTGTTGTCCTAATGCAGTAAAAGAGAGCAGGAGCGAGAGAGTAGGATTGTATCGGAATGAACAAGGGGTTTTTGCTTGCCTGGCACTTCTGAAGATAACATTGAGTCTTCATCAGTGTCAACGATCACATCATCGGTATCACGTCTATCGAGAGGGGACAA
>NW_021272424.1:0-1278 GCF_002162155.2 Triticum dicoccoides
CCACCGGAGCGTCGCACCGGGACCTCATACAAGCCGCGTGCCGGGTGCCTACGCCTGCCACCATGCTTATATAATTGTAGGAGGGCCACCGCAACACCTGGCGGCATTGCTACCCCCAGGTACCTTGTCCCGTCTAACCCTGACACAGACGACCGCCGGGTCTATCCCTTTGACTTTCGCTGGACGTAGTTTGACCGGTGGACATTTTCACCTTGTTGTCATAGCCCAGCCATAGCTACACCCCCAACACAGTCCCGGCACAACCCACCCCAAGATTCCCTCTGCGTCAGCCCGACATGGCCGTTTCCCCCCTCCGGGGCACGGCGGCATCGACGCCCGTGAGGGGGGAGGGGGCACACCCCGGAGCCGCGTGCCTGCGCCTGCCACCACGTTTCCACAACCATAGGAGGGCCCACCACAACACCTAACGGCATTGCTACCCCCCACAGGTACCCGGCCCGTCCCGTCTAACCTCTCCGTGACACGACGGAAGAAGGCCCGTGTGGGGGGCAATCGATATATGTTTTCTGTATATTTAAGTTAATGAAATTAGTATTGAAAAAAATAAAAAAAATAAGAGAAAATACAAAATACAGGCATTGCTACCCCCTAGTGCCCCGTTCCGCCTAACCCTGTAGCGTTTGACCATGGGATCTAGCCCTTTGACTTTGCACGGACGGGCTTTGACCAGTGGACCTCCCCACCCGGTTGTGTTAGGTCAGCCCATAGGAATACTTTGGAGCAACATCCGGGCCAGACCCACAGCAAGATCCCCTCCGTGTAGACCCCACACGTCCGTTTCCCCCCTCCAGGTGTCGGCGGCGCCGTCCATGAGGGGGGCACTCCCCGGACACGCGTGCCGGGCGTTTGCAACCGCCACAACACTTCCAGACTTGTGAGAGGCCGCCTACGCAAGATTTGGCGGCATGCTAGCCCCCGGAGGCCGTCGGCCACAGCCGTAGACGCGCGAAGGGCAATCCGCGTAGAGGGAATTTTTCGGATACTTCTCCATCACCAAAAATTATAAAAAATACCATCGTTCCTATAGCACATGTGCCCACGTCGTGCAAAAAAACTCATGATTTTATCGCGCTCCGAGTATTTAGTAATATTGACGCCGCATCGTTACCGCTGAACGTCTACTACCGTGTCATCGTCGTCCGTGAGGGGGGGCCACGCACCAGAGATGCGTCCCGCCTCTTCGGACATGCCACCACACCACCCCGCATGTATGAGGGCCCGGTGCGACGCTCCGGAGGCATTGCTACCCCCCCCCCC
>NW_021272425.1:0-1278 GCF_002162155.2 Triticum dicoccoides
CCACCGGAGCGTCGCACCGGGACCTCATACAAGCCGCGTGCCGGGTGCCTACGCCTGCCACCATGCTTATATAATTGTAGGAGGGCCACCGCAACACCTGGCGGCATTGCTACCCCCAGGTACCTTGTCCCGTCTAACCCTGACACAGACGACCGCCGGGTCTATCCCTTTGACTTTCGCTGGACGTAGTTTGACCGGTGGACATTTTCACCTTGTTGTCATAGCCCAGCCATAGCTACACCCCCAACACAGTCCCGGCACAACCCACCCCAAGATTCCCTCTGCGTCAGCCCGACATGGCCGTTTCCCCCCTCCGGGGCACGGCGGCATCGACGCCCGTGAGGGGGGAGGGGGCACACCCCGGAGCCGCGTGCCTGCGCCTGCCACCACGTTTCCACAACCATAGGAGGGCCCACCACAACACCTAACGGCATTGCTACCCCCCACAGGTACCCGGCCCGTCCCGTCTAACCTCTCCGTGACACGACGGAAGAAGGCCCGTGTGGGGGGCAATCGATATATGTTTTCTGTATATTTAAGTTAATGAAATTAGTATTGAAAAAAATAAAAAAAATAAGAGAAAATACAAAATATAGGCATTGCTACCCCCCAGTGCCCCGTTCCGCCTAACCCTGTAGCGTTTGACCATGGGATCTAGCCCTTTGACTTTGCACGGACGGGCTTTGACCAGTGGACCTCCCCACCCGGTTGTGTTAGGTCAGCCCATAGGAATACTTTGGAGCAACATCCGGGCCAGACCCACAGCAAGATCCCCTCCGTGTAGACCCCACACGTCCGTTTCCCCCCTCCAGGTGTCGGCGGCGCCGTCCATGAGGGGGGCACTCCCCGGACACGCGTGCCGGGCGTTTGCAACCGCCACAACACTTCCAGACTTGTGAGAGGCCGCCTACGCAAGATTTGGCGGCATGCTAGCCCCCGGAGGCCGTCGGCCACAGCCGTAGACGCGCGAAGGGCAATCCGCGTAGAGGGAATTTTTCGGATACTTCTCCATCACCAAAAATTATAAAAAATACCATCGTTCCTATAGCACATGTGCCCACGTCGTGCAAAAAAACTCATGATTTTATCGCGCTCCGAGTATTTAGTAATATTGACGCCGCATCGTTACCGCTGAACGTCTACTACCGTGTCATCGTCGTCCGTGAGGGGGGGCCACGCACCAGAGATGCGTCCCGCCTCTTCGGACATGCCACCACACCACCCCGCATGTATGAGGGCCCGGTGCGACGCTCCGGAGGCATTGCTACCCCCCCCCCC
>NW_021272426.1:0-1349 GCF_002162155.2 Triticum dicoccoides
TACTCATTTGTTTGGGAGATTGCAGACACAGCTGCAAGTCAACATGTGCTCCAAGTGCATGTCTGCAGCTCCATGTCGTTCTGTGATGTTAACAACATGTGCTTAGCTCAAGAGATGGAGACATTATAAAAGAATCATCATTTAATTATCTGTGTATGCCATGATAACATAAAAAGGACATCACATTGCTGGAGGCATGAAACCAAGTGCCAGATTATACAGTTTCATATACACTTTTATGGTTTTATTCATATATCATATGGTGTGTCGACAAAATGGCACTACTGCATGAGATGCATTAATTCTGAATATGCAAGTCTAGGACAGTACTGCTCTAGTAATAATATATGTGTCACTATGAGCTAATTTCCAGAATATTCAGTTAGCAGTTGGATGAGTACTATTTTATATCATCTCAGATTCCTATCAACATGCCATCCATAGTCCTTGTTCCTATCATGATGTGATTCTTCAGATGGACACTAATATGATAAATTTTCTACCTGCACACAATTGTAACCTGCCTTTATATTAGTATAAATAAAAACAGATACTAAAATAGTTATCAAGGAAGGGTAGCTTCCTAGTTGTAATTATACCTAATTGTAGAACTCTCGGTACGATCTAGTGTGAACGACGCACCTCCTGACCTCCAGATATATTACTTTGCAGCAGGAACAATCAAATCGATCAATATATTGGATTGGCCTGCTTGGGACGTAGCTAGTAAGTCAGCTAGCTTGGATTGGGGCATAGCTAATAAGCCTCGTGAAATCAATCCAGTGGCCTGCTTGGACGTAGCTGGTAAATCAATCCCAGCCGAAAACGTCCCAAGCACCAGCAGGAATCTGCTAGTTAGTAATAAAATCGATCAGCAAAGATGGTATATGTTCCAATCTTGGAGAAGTATGGCATAATATTATTCACTTATTTTTGTTGCCAATGAACACTAAATTGCCCACTTGCTATTAACAAAACTGAGATTACCAGGAGCAAGCCCACCTGCTCTCACGGCGCAACTTCCACAGCCACCACGAAGCCAAGATTGACCCACCACATCCAGGAATCCAAGAGAGAGGAGAGAAAGAGAGAACCGGTCGATGGATTCCGATCGGCCGTCCCGAACTCTGCTTCCGCGCTCGCCCAACCTCGAGCGAAGTGGGTGCACCGAGCGGGGCGGCAGGCTTCTAGGTCCTTAGCGAGTGCGGCGGCCGGCGCGCGGCGGTGTTGGGGGCAGGTGGCCCATGGTGGCGTCGGGGGCGTGCGGCCCGCGGGGGCGTCGGGGGCGGGTGGCCGACGTTGAGGCGGGGCGGGGCAGGACGTGGCGGCGGGCTGGAGGAGGAGGCGGC
>NW_021272427.1:0-1335 GCF_002162155.2 Triticum dicoccoides
TACTCATTTGTTTGGGAGATTGCAGACACAGCTGCAAGTCAACATGTGCTCCAAGTGCATGTCTGCAGCTCCATGTCGTTCTGTGATGTTAACAACATGTGCTTAGCTCAAGAGATGGAGACATTATAAAAGAATCATCATTTAATTATCTGTGTATGCCATGATAACATAAAAAGGACATCACATTGCTGGAGGCATGAAACCAAGTGCCAGATTATACAGTTTCATATACACTTTTATGGTTTTATTCATATATCATATGGTGTGTCGACAAAATGGCACTACTGCATGAGATGCATTAATTCTGAATATGCAAGTCTAGGACAGTACTGCTCTAGTAATAATATATGTGTCACTATGAGCTAATTTCCAGAATATTCAGTTAGCAGTTGGATGAGTACTATTTTATATCATCTCAGATTCCTATCAACATGCCATCCATAGTCCTTGTTCCTATCATGATGTGATTCTTCAGATGGACACTAATATGATAAATTTTCTACCTGCACACAATTGTAACCTGCCTTTATATTAGTATAAATAAAAACAGATACTAAAATAGTTATCAAGGAAGGGTAGCTTCCTAGTTGTAATTATACCTAATTGTAGAACTCTCGGTACGATCTAGTGTGAACGACGCACCTCCTGACCTCCAGATATATTACTTTGCAGCAGGAACAATCAAATCGATCAATATATTGGATTGGCCTGCTTGGGACGTAGCTAGTAAGTCAGCTAGCTTGGATTGGGGCATAGCTAATAAGCCTCGTGAAATCAATCCAGTGGCCTGCTTGGACGGCCTGCTTGGACGTAGCTGGTAAATCAATCCCAGCCGAAAACGTCCCAAGCACCAGCAGGAATCTGCTAGTTAGTAATAAAATCGATCAGCAAAGATGGTATATGTTCCAATCTTGGAGAAGTATGGCATAATATTATTCACTTATTTTTGTTGCCAATGAACACTAAATTGCCCACTTGCTATTAACAAAACTGAGATTACCAGGAGCAAGCCCACCTGCTCTCACGGCGCAACTTCCGCAGCCACCACGAAGCCAAGATTGACCCACCACATCCAGGAATCCAAGAGAGAGGAGAGAAAGAGAGAACCGGTCGATGGATTCCGATCGGCCGTCCCGAACTCTGCTTCCGCGCTCGCCCAACCTCGAGCGAAGTGGGTGCACCGAGCGGGGCGGCAGGCTTCTAGGTCCTTAGCGAGTGCGGCGGCCGGCGCGCGGCGGTGTTGGGGGCAGGTGGCCCACGGTGGCGTCAGGGGCGTGCGGCCCGCGGGGGCGTCGGGGGCGGGTGGCCGACGTTGAGGCGGGGCGGGGCAGGACG
>NW_021272428.1:0-1330 GCF_002162155.2 Triticum dicoccoides
GCAACACAAAAGGGAACACAATCAATGCAATGCACAATATGATGCATGATCATGACATGGCAAAATGAATGTGTTTTGAGCTAATGCAACTAGCAACAGATCAAATGAAGTTGGTTTGAATACAAGATTCAAATTCAAACTCCATATGTGATTATTCAAATGCCATTTAATTGATTTGTGCTAAACAGCAGCTATAAGTTGTTCTAACATGCATGAAAATGGTACAGATGGATTCCTTGAATTTTTCTGATAATTTTTCATATATAATTTATTTAATTTGGAGTTACGGTTAATTTTCTATGATTTATTGAAGTTTTAGCTATTTCCTGGAAATAATAAATCATTTAAGAATTATTTAAATTCCAGAAAACATTTACTGCGTCAGCAGTGCGTCACCGTGACGTCAGCAAGTCAACAGGGGTCGGTCAGGGTCAAACCTGACGTGTGGGGTCCACACGTCAGTGACTAACTAACTAACCTAATTTTAATTAGAGCCTGGGCCCGCATGTCAGTGTTAGCAGGGGGGTAATTAGTTAAAATAAACTAAACTAATTAACAGGGGGGGCTGGCCCCACCTGTCATCGACCCAGGGGGGGTCAAACCCCTGGTCAACAGGGCCTAACCCGCCGGCGGCTTGACGCCGGCGAGGCCGAGACGACGGAGAGCGTCGGAAACGCTGCTCCGGCCACGGTTTGATGCGCGGGTGGGTGCTACGAGTAGCTGGCGATGTGGCGCATCCAACGGTGGCGGTGTTTGGTGCTGGGGTGGCCGGAGTTAACGACGGCGAGCTCTTTTGCGGCCGCCGGAGTTCGGGCAATCTCGGGGTCGGGGTTAGGGAGCACGGCAGGAGGAGCTGGGGCGTGCTACGGACTCCTGAGATCGCGGTGAGCACGTCAGTGGGCTCGGATACGAGCTGGGGTGGCTGTGGCCACAGCCACGCCATGGCCAGCGGCGAGGAGCAATCGGCTCCGGTGAAAAGGCGGCTAGGGTACGGGAACGAGCGCGAGGAGGAGGGGGAATGGAAGAGTAGCTCACAGGGGTTGCGACGGTGGCCTCGGGGAGCTCGGGGAGGCACCGGAGCCAATGAATTTGACGAAGATGGCCGGCGGTCCCGAGGTTGAAGAAGACGGCGGTGGCGACGTGGCAGGGGCTCCCGCGGTGCACTTCTCGGCGAGGAGGAAGAGGTGGTCGAGGTGGATCTCCTGGGTACTTCGGGTGGCAGTGAGGAGCACGGTGGCTACGGCGAACGGCGTCGGCGACGACGAGCTCCGCTCGGGCGCGTGCAGGGAGAGAGAGCAGAGGAGAGGGAGGAGCGAGGGAGAGCTACGGG
>NW_021272428.1:6879-8722 GCF_002162155.2 Triticum dicoccoides
GAACGTGTCGGTCATCAGCGAGTGAATCCAGGCTGTAGCACTGGGCTAGCAGGACTCCGGTGAACCGGGCTGTAGCGGGCTAACAGGACTCCGGTATTCATCGCGTGACATTTCCCCGAAGGGACAGACACAGGAACGAAGAAGGACACATGCCGGCCAGCCTAAGTGTTCCGGAGCAGTAGCAAGCTACCATGGCTCAGTGGAAACACTAGGAGACATTTCCCGGTAAGAGAGGCTACTAAGGATAAACAACTAGATAGTCAGATCCCACACATACCAAGCATTTCAACAACATACACACAATATGCTCGATATGTGCAGATACAACATGGCATCACAACATGACTCTACGACTCAAGTAATTATTTATTAGGCTCCGAGGAGCGAGGTATTACAAACATGAGTCTCATGACCCAACACTCAGATCATACAAATCAAAGCACAAGCGGAAGCTAAATATGTCTGAGTACAGACAACTATAAATGAAAAAAGGCTGAGAAGCCTGACTATCTACCAGATCCTGCCGAGGGCACAAGATCGTAGCTGAGGTAACAAGCTAAACGTCGAAGTCCACGCGGAACTACTAGTGAGACTGAAGTCTCTCTGCAAAACATAAAATAGGCAAACGTGAGTACAAATGTACCCAGCAAGACTTACATCAGATCTATCTACATATGCATCATTATCGACAAGGGGGTGGAGGGGTTTGACTGCAGCAAGCCAGCTTTGACTCGGTGGCTATCCTGAACTACGACTGCAAGCAACTTTTTTGAGGTGGCGCACACGAGTCCACATATTCACCAACCAATACACCACTATGGATCCGCTCCCGTCTCCCTACGAGAACGCCATCCATAGCACTCACGCTTATCTTGCGTATTTTAGAGTATCCACTTTCACTTGTCTATGAACTATGCAAGGGGTCCAAATTTCCATATCCGAGGAATCCGGCTATTCGAATAGATGATGTTAACCCTACAGGGGTGTACTTCTTCACACACGCTTTCGCCAGTTATCGCCCTGTACACGTCATGTACCTCGGCAACCTTCAAGCGGAAGCCGGGCGAGGGAGTCGGCCACGACCTGACTAACCGAACAAGTCTCTAGTCCAGGTTTATCGCCTATTCGGGTTCCATCCGCAAGGAGATCCGGCCGGGGTGTCGCTTACGGCCCCAAACGATGTGTGCAGGGTTCCCAAGCCCACCAACCGGGTGCCACTTGGTACACCGGGCCACTGTGCCTAGTCTGTCCCAAGCCCACCTGTACCGGGTGCCACTTGGTAGACTACTAACACTGCCTACAAACACCAGAAACTAGTTGCAACTCCTGGACAGAGATCAAGTTGATTAATAAGTCAAGAGGGCTTGGAGCGCCCGGAGCCCAATTGTGGTAGTAACTGATCATGGATCACAAACACAGAACTCAGTTCCTGAGGACGGCTGCAATGAGACAACCCACCATGTACTCCTACATGGCCTCTCACCGCTACCTTTACCAAATCGTGTTCACACACTTAGTTCACCCATAGTAGGACATGTTCACACGCCTCTGATTCATCCCCGATGAATCAGACCTGACTCAACTCTAAGCAGTAGCAGGCATGACAAACAAGCATGAATGAGTAGGCACAACAGGGCTCAAACAACTCCTACTCATGCTAGTGGGTTTCATCTATTTACTGTGGCAATGACAGGTCATGCAGAGGATAAAGGGGTTCAGCTACCGCAGCAAGTAACAAGTATATCGTTGTTGTCCTAATGCAGTAAAGGAGAGCAGGAGCGAGAGAGTGGGATTTTATCGGAATGAACAAGGGGGTTTTGCTTGCCTGGCACTTCTGAAGATA
>NW_021272429.1:0-1159 GCF_002162155.2 Triticum dicoccoides
TCATCATATCTATCCCTGATATGTTATAGTTCATCACGAAGCTCTAACAGCTTGGTGGCAATGACTTTGGAGAACCATCACTGTCTTATCTGGAAGATCAACTCCCACTCGATTCAAATGATTGTTGTACTCAGACAATCTGAGCACAAGCTCAACAATTGAGCTTTTCTCCTTAGTTTGCAGGTTAAGAAAGTCATCGGAGGTCTTATACCTCTTGACATGGGCACGAGCCTGAAATCCCAATTTCAGCCCTCAAAACATCTCATATGTTTCGCGATGTTTCAAAAACGTCTTTGGTGCCTCAACTCTAAACCGTTTAACTGAACTATCACGTAGTTATCAAAACGTGTATGTCAGATGTTCGCAACAACCACAGACAACGTTCGAGGTTCAGCATACTAAGCGGTGCATTAAGGACATAAGCCTTCTATGAAGCAATGAGGACAATCCTCTGTTTACGGACCTAGTCCGCATAATTGCTACTATCAACTTTCAACTAATTTTTCTCTAGGAACATATCTAAACAGTAGAACTATAGCGTGAGCTACGACATAATTTGCAAAAACCTTTTGACTATGTTCAGGATAATTAAGTTCATCTTATGAACTCCCATTCAGATAGACATCCCTCTAGTCATCTAAGTGATTACATGATCCGAGTCAAACTAGGCCGTGTCCGATCATCACGTGAGACGGACTAGTCATCATCGGTGAACATCTTCATGTTGATCGTATCTTCTATACGACTCATGTTCGACCTTTCGGTCTCCGTGTTCCGAGGCCATGTCTGTACATGCTAGGCTCGTCAAGTTAACCCTAAGTGTTTCGCGTGTGTAAATCTGTCTTACACCCGTTGTATGTGAACGTTAGAATCTAACACCCGATCATCACGTGGTGCTTCGGAACACGAACTGTCGCAACGGTGCACAGTTAGGGGAGAACACTTCTTGAAATTGTTGTAAGGGATCATCTTATTTACTACCGTCGTTCTAAGCAAATAAGATGTATAAACATGATAAACATCACATGCAATCAAATAGTGACATGATATGGCCATCATCACTTTGCTCCTTTTGATCTCCATCTTCGGGGCTCCATGATCATCATCGTCACCGGCATGACACCATGATCTCCATCATCATGATCTCCATCATCGTGTC
>NW_021272430.1:0-1835 GCF_002162155.2 Triticum dicoccoides
ATCATGTTTATTCTTTCATCAGAAACTTGAAATGGGGATGACAGAACCCCCAGTTCCCTCTGAAACCAATTAGGGTTACTAAAATAATTTTTCAATGAACCTGAAATGCCCTTCTAAAATGTCCATCATTTTAGCCTTGGTTCAGAACCTCTGCCAAAAATGGTGCACACTTTTCTAGGCCATCCTAGGGTTCTTGAGTTAAATCATAACTATTTGAATTTGGGCATTTAAAATAATATAAAATATTTAAATGCTCAAATATCTCCAAACTAAAATGTTTCATGTTGGAAATATTCCAACTATGGACCAGGAGTAGTTTGGTGATTTTTGGAGTTGCCTAGGTATTTTATTTAATTCAACAAAGTTGCAGAATTATTAAATAAAACAGAAAACAGAAAAGAGAGGAGAAACTTACCTGTGCGGCCCAGCCAGCTGGCCGGCCCAGCTAGCCAGCCCAGCACTGTAGCTCCTCGTCGTCTTCCTCCCCACGCCCCGAAGCTGCTGCGTGCTCGCGCGCGCGCGGCCGCGCGGCCACCTCCTGTTTGCCGACGCCCCCCTGGCCGCGTGGACGACGCCCGCAGCCCGTCCCGATCCCCCCTGCTCTCGCTCACTCTCCCCCGTTTCTCCCTCGCTCTCTCTCGCTCTCGGCCGAACACCACCGTCGCCGCCGTTCGCCGTAGCCACTGACTCCGGCCACCCCTCGCTCCCCCGAGTAGCTCAGAAGCTCCGCCTCGACTCCCTCTTCCTCCCCACCGCTCCACGAGTCCCCGGAAGCCCTGCATCGTCGCCACGTCGCCGTTCCACTGCAACCGCGGTGAGCTACGCCACCGTTTACCCCTCTTCTCCCCCTCGTTCCCTCACCGTAGCTGCATCCCCACCTCGGCCGAACCTCCGCCGTCGCCGAGCTCGCCGTCGACGCAGCTCCGGTGACCATTTGGTCACCCCGGCGAGTCCAACGCGTTCACAGAACCCAGTAGAGCATCCCTAGCGCCTCACTTTGCTCGACTTCGAGCTTCAGCACCACTCCCGTGCACGACCGAACCCCGGCGGCCGCAGCTGAGCTCGCCGCCGTCAACTCCGGCCACCCCAACCCCAACGGACTCCACCAAGAGCCACGGGTCGTCCTCAGCTTCACTCCGGTGGTCGCCACGTTCCATTTGGTGGCCGAAACATCCAAAACCACTATCGCCGCCGCACTGTTGGTCGCTGCCGGCCAGAACTCCGGCGAGCTGACGTGGCCTAGTTGATTAACCACTAATCCATCACCTACTGACGCTGACAAGTGGGCCCCAGGGGTTAGTCAAAGCTAACCAGCCCGGGGTCAACGCGGGATTAGCCCCTGTGACACTGACGTGTGGACCCCACACGTCAGGTTTGACCCGAGCCAGCCCTGTTGACCTGCTGATGTCACTATGATGTCAGGCTGACGCAGTAAATGATATTTCTGGATTTAAATTAAATCAGGAAATTCCAGAATATTATTTAAACTTCAAAAATTCATAACTTTTATTCTGTAACTCCAAATTGGACAAATAATATATGAAAAATGATCAGAAAAATCCAATCTATCCATCTGTACCATTTTCATGCATGATCAAACAAGTTAAGTTGATGTTTTAATCAGAACAAGGAAAGGCACTTTAAAAGGCCATATTTGAATTTGAAATTTGAATCTTTGATTCAAATTTGTTCAAACCCTTCTGGTTTTAGTTGCATTAGCCCAACACACTCATATTGCCATGTTTCATGCATGCATCATATTGTTGCATATTGTTTGGTGATGTTTGTGTATCGATGTCCTTTGCGACAGGATCTGTTCCCGAGGAGTACCGTGA
>NW_021272431.1:0-1894 GCF_002162155.2 Triticum dicoccoides
AAAAAAAAAAACTATTCCACACCCATGTATGCGGCGCGCGCACAGTTCACTATACCATAGTGTTATTATGATGGGGTCATAATTGGCTACTAGTAGTAGCTCTGACTGTTGTGCCCCTTGAATTCAGTGGCATGCATGGTTACTAGGAGAGAGAGGGGGACTTTAGTCAGTAAAAGTCAGGGGTGTTTGGAGGTTTACTGACTAAAGGTGACTACTACTAGTCTCTAGTCAGTAAAAGTTGAGGATGGGGTGACTAGGGACTAAACTAGTTTTAGTCACCCACTAGTCAGGGGTGTTTGGAGGTTTACTGACTAAAGGTGACTACTACTAGTCTCTAGTCTCTAGTCTCTAGTGATCCAAACACCCTCTCAATGATATAGTACTACCACCACATCAAAGCTAATACTTCAGTGACATTGGGTGCACGCATGCATGGTTCTTTTTTTTATTTTTGAACATTGCATGCATGGTTCCTATTTGTAGTGCTTCAATGATATAATTCCACCACATCAAAGCTAATAATTAAATAAAAAAGAACTTTAGTGATCTAAACGGTCTTGTATTAGAGGGTGCTTGGATACGTTATAGTCCCATGACTAGAAGTAGTGGGACTAAAACTTACTAGCCTCACCCATGCTTGGATCCAAATACTAAAGAGACTAAAATCAAGTTATTGAGCATTTATTATCCTCCAAATCCTCCAATCCAGAATCGCATGCGTTAAAGGAGAGAAATTAAATGAGGAGAGAGAGGGCTAATACATATTTTAGTAGGTTTCCTATGACTAAAAGATTTTAGCCTCAAGACTAGTCCTAGCCTCTCTTTAGTCAGGGGTGCTTGGAACTTTAGCCTTTAAAAGAGACTATTTTTAGTCAGACTAAAAATAGTCCCTTGGATCCAAGCACCCCCTTAGTCTACGGACGGAGCACTACCTAGATTTTTTTTCATGACTAGGTAGCTACCTAGACATTGAGACTACATGTACTAGTGTATTACTAGTTCTTGTTGACCGGAAAATGTTTTGTTGTCCCATCACGCTTGCATCCATCACTAGTAGAAAAAGGGTCTAATGTGAATCTCATTAGTCCCGGTTTGCAATTGAACCGGTACTAATGTGACCATTAGTGCCGGTTCCAACGGTCAGGCGGGCGGCGCTCATTAGTACCGGTTCGTGGCGAACCTTTAATACCGGTTCGTGCCACGAACCGGTATTAAAGGTGGTGCGCTGCCACCCGCAGTACACAATGTTTAGTCCCACCTCGCTAGTTGAGAGGAGCTCGCACCGGTTTATAAGCCCCGCCGCGGCTACCGTGTCGAGCTCCTTTCTAAGCAGGCCTTTGTGGACCTATTGCAAGTCTTCTGCCCTGTGGGGCCTACTGGGCCGTACGGGCCTGCATCCTGGCCCAACTAGAGATTGGGTTTCTAGTCATATGCAGGCGGTGCCGACCCAGTAGGCGGGCTGTTTTTGCTTTATTTCAAAAATAAAAATAAAAAAAATCCTTACCAACCGAGACTAAAGGTCCCCCAGACCACAGCGCGCCTCGTGCCACGTGGTGGGCCTTAGGTCCCGGTTCGTGTTGAACCGGTACTAAGGGGGGGGCCTTTAGTCCCCACTCTTTAGTACCGGTTCCAGAACCGGTACTAAAGGTCCTTACGAACCGGTACTAAAAGTCATTTTCCTACTAGTGCATGAATCAACCACACTTTGATGTTGGCCTTCCATCGCCCATATATGTCCATCACCATCACGTGGTGCAGCCGGAGACAAAGTTTTTTGGGTTGTGGCGAGGCGAGGATGGACGGCGATGAATACTGCATGTTGTGTGTTGCTCTCCCCGAAGGGGCCGGGCCGATGGGTCACAAGTAGCCGGCACGGGGATCTACAAAAAAAAAA
>NW_021272432.1:0-1035 GCF_002162155.2 Triticum dicoccoides
GCATGATGCTGAATTTTATTGTATGAGATGATCATGTTTTGTAACCAAGTTATCGGCAACTGGCAGGAGCCATATGGTTGTCGCTTTATTGTATGCAATGCAATCGCGATGTAATGCTTTACTTTATTACTAAACGGTAGTGATAGTCGTGGAAGCATAAGATTGGCGAGACGACAACGATGCTACGATGGAGATCAAGGTGTCGCGCCGGTGACGATGGTGATCATGACGGTGCTTCGGAGATGGAGATCACAAGCACAAGATGATGATGGCCATATCATATCACTTATATTGATTGCATGTGATGTTTATCTTTTTATGCATCTTATCTTGCTTTGATTGACGGTAGCATTATAAGATGATCTCTCACTAAATTATCAAGAAGTGTTCTCCCTGAGTATGCACCGTTGCAAAAGTTCTTCGTGCTGAGACACCACGTGATTATCGGGTGTGATAGGCTCTACGTTCAAATACAACGGGTGCAAAACAGTTGCGCACGCAGAATACTCAGGTTAAACTTGACGAGCCTAGCATATGCAGATATGGCCTCGGAACACGGAGACCGAAAGGTCGAGCGTGAATCATATAGTAGATATGGTCAACATAATGATGTTCACCGATGAAACTACTCCATCTCACGTGATGATCGGACATGGTTTAGTTGATTTGGATCACGTGATCACTTAGAGGATTAGAGGGATGTCTATCTAAGTGGGAGTTCTTTAATAATATGATTAATTGAACTTAAAATTTATCATGAACTTAGTCCCTGATAGTATCTTGCTTGTTTATGTTGATTGTAGATAGATGGCTCGTGCTGTTGTTCCGTTAAATTTTAATGCGTTCCTTGAGAAAGCAAAGTTGAAAGATGATGGTAGCAATTACACGGACTGGGTCCGTAACTTGAGGATTATCCTCATTGCTGCACAGAAGAATTACGTCCTGGAAGCACCGCTGGGTGCCAGGCCTGCTGCTGGAGCAACGCCAGATGTTATGAACGTCTGGCAGAGCAAAGCTGATGACTACTCGATAGTT
>NW_021272433.1:0-2065 GCF_002162155.2 Triticum dicoccoides
ACTTTATTTACTTTTTGCTCGTTACTATTTATCTTATCACAAAACTATCTATCACCTATTATTTCAGTGCTTTCAGAGAAAACCTTATTGAAAACCACTTATCATTTCCTTCTGCTCCTCGTTGGGTTCGACACTCTTACTTATCGAAAGGACTACGATAGATCCCTTACACTTGTGGGTCATCAAGACTCTTTTCTGGCGCCGTTTCCGGGGAGCGTAGTGCTCTTGGTGAGTGGAACTTGGTATGGAAACATTTATTTAGTGTGCTGAAATTTTTGTTACTTGTCACTATGGAAACTAATCCTTTGAAGAGCTTGTTTGGGGTATCTTCACCCCAACCAGAAGAACAAAGAGATGCTCCTCAACCTACTGAACCTTATGAAAATATTCACTTTGAGATTCCTTCGGATATGATAGAAAAACTGCTAGCTAATCCTTTTGCAGGAGACGGAACATTGCATCCCAACTTACACCTTATCTTTGTGGATGAAGTTTGTGGATTAGTTAAGCTTGCATGTATTCCCGATGATGTTGTCAAAAGGAAGGTCTTCCCTTTATCTTTGAAGGGAGATGCAATGACATGGTATAGGCTATGTGATGATACGTGATCTTGGAATTATAAGCGATTGAAGTTGGAATTTCACCAGAAGTTCTATCATATGCATCTTGTTCATCGTGATCATAATTACATATATAATTTCTGGCCTCACGAAGTAGAAAGCATCGCTCAAGCTTGGGGGAGGCTTAAGTCAATGTTGTATTCATGCCCCAATCATGAGCTCTCTCGGGAAATGATTATTCAGAATTTTTATGCTCGGCTTTCTCTTGATAATCGCAACTTGCTTGATACTTCCTGTGCTGGTTCCTGTATGCTGAAGACTATTGATTTCAAATGGGACTTATTGGAAAGAATTAAATGCAATTCTGAAGATTGGAGTTCCGATGATGGTAAGGATTCAGGTATGACACCTAAGTTTGATTGTGTTAAATCTTTTATGGATACTGATGCTTTTCGTGGATTTAGCTCTAAGTATGGACTTGACTCTGAGATAGTAGCTACTTTTTGTGAAACTTTTGCTACTCACGTTGATCTCCCTAAAGAGAAGTGGTTTAAATATAATCCTCCTATTGAAGTGAAAGTAGTTGCACCTATTACAGTCGAAGAAAAGACTATTACATATAGTGATCCCATTATTCCTACTGCTTATGTCGAAAAACCTCCTTTTCCTGTTAGGATAAAAGATCATGTTAAAGCTTCGACTGTTGCTCGTAAGAGTAATACTAGGACTTATACACCTCCTGAGCAAATTAATGTTGAACCTGGTATTGCTATGATTAAAGATCACTTGGATGAAGACTTAGATGGGCATGTTATCTCTTTTGTGGGTGAAACTGCTAATATTGCTAGACCCGACACTAAGACCCGTAGACCTGTTGTAGGCACGTCTGTTATTTCTGTTAAAATAGGAGATCATTGTTATCATGGCTTATGTGATATGGGTGCTAGTGCTAATGCGATATCTTATGATCTTTATAAAGAAATTATGCATGATATTGCACCTGTTGAATTAGAAGATATTGATGTTACTATTAAGCTTGCCGATAGGGACACCATTAAACCTATTGGGATTGTTAGAGATGTTGAAGTCTTGTGTGGGAAGATTAAATACCATGCTGATTTTCTTGTTCTTGGTTCCCCACAAGATGATTTTTGTCCCATTATTTTTGGTAGACCCTTCTTGAATACTGCTAGTGCTAAGATTGATTGTGAAAAGAATATTGTCATTGTTGGCATAGATGGTATGTCTCATGAGTTTAATTTTGCCAAATTTAGCAGACAACATCGTGAAAAGGAACCATCTAGTAAGGATGAAATTATTGGTCTTGCTTCCATTGTTGTTCCTCCAACTGATCCGTTAGAACAATATTTGCTAGACCATGAAAACGATATGTTTATGAAGGAAAGGGAAGAAATAGATGAAGTGTTCCTTAAACAAGAACCTATGCTGAAACATAATCTTCCTATTGAAATTCTTGGGGATCCCCCTCCACCGAAGGGTGATCC
>NW_021272434.1:0-1279 GCF_002162155.2 Triticum dicoccoides
AGACGGACTAGTCATCGTCGGTGAACATTCTCATGTTGATCGTATCTTCCATACGATTCGTGTTCGACCTTTCGGTCTCCGTGTTCCGAGGCCATGTCTGCACATGCTAGGCTCGTCAAGTTAACCCTAAGTGTTTTCGCTGTGTAAAACTGTCTTACACCCGTTGTATGTGAACGTAAGAATCCATCACACCCGATCATCACGTGGTGCTTAGAAGCGACGAACTGTAGCAACGGTGCACAGTTAGGGGAGAACACTTCTTGAAATTTTTGTAAGGGATCATCTTATTTACTACCGTCGTCCTAAGTAAACAAGATGCATAAACATAATAAACATCACATGCAATTATATAGTTGTGACATGATATGGCCAATATCATATAGCTTCATTGATCTTCATCTTCGGGGCTCCATGATCATCTTGTCACCGGCTTGACACCATGATCTCCATCATCATGATCTCCATCATCGTGTCTTCATGAAGTTGTCACGCCAACGACTACTTCTACTTCTATGACTAACGTTTAGCAATAAAGTAAAGTAGTTTACATGGTGTTATTCAATGACACGCAGGTCATACAAAAAATAAAGACAACTCCTATGGCTCCTGCCGGTTGTCATACTCATCGACATGCAAGTCGTGAATCCTATTACAAAGAACATGATCTCATACATCACAATTCATCATTGATCACAACTTCTGGCCATATCACATCACATGATCAATCGCTGCAAAAACAAGTTAGACGTCCTCTAATTGTTGTTGCATCTTTTACGTGGCTGCAATTGGGTTCTAGAAAGAATGTTTTCTTACCTACGAATCACCACAACGTGATTTTGTCAACTTCTATTTACCCTTCATAAGGGCCCTGTTCATCGATTCCGCTCCAACTAAAGTGGGAGAGACAGACACCCGCCAGCCACCTTATGCAACTAGTGCATGTCAGTCGGTGGAACCGGTCTCACGTAAGCGTACGTGTAAGGTTGGTCCGGGCCGCTTCATCCCACAATACCGTTGAGCAAGAAAAGACTAGTAGAGGCAAGTAAGATGACAAAATCCACGCCCACAACAAAATTGTGTTCTACTCGTGCAAAGAGAACTACGCATAGACCTAGCTCATGATGCCACTGTTGGGGAATGTTGCAGAAAATTAAAATTTTTCCTACGGTTTCACCAAGATCCATCTATGAGTTCATCTAAGCAACGAGTCAAGGGAGAGAGTTTGCATCTACATACCACTTGTAGATCGCGTGCGGAAGCTTGCAAGGTGATGATGTAG
>NW_021272435.1:0-2092 GCF_002162155.2 Triticum dicoccoides
TGTTCCCTTCTTAGAGAGGCGAGGAGGCGGCGGCTCTCTGAAGATGGAATAATGTTCTCCTCGCCTTGTCTCCGTCTCGGTGGTGTTTCTAGTATCGTCGGTGGGCGTGTGAAGATTTGTCTCCGGCGGATCTCATGAGATTCGGTCAGCGTTTGTCTTTGATGGATCCATGTGGATCTTGTCTTCGTTCGTCTGTGTTCGTGTGTCTACAGGTGGATCCTTCTGATCTACGCTTCTCTTTATTGGCGGTGGTTGCTGTTCTGGTGTGCTGGTCCTATGGGGCCTTAGCATGACGACTTTCTGACTGTCTACTACAACAAGATTTGCCCGGCTCCAATGAGGAATGGCCAAAGACAGCGGCGCGCCTTCGGCTCGCTCTAGTGCTAGTAGTCATCGCTAGGTTGTCTACGGACCTAGATGTATATTTTACTTATGGTGTTATTTGTACTACCTTGACAGTTAATGAATAGATTGGAAGTTATCCTCGTAAAAAAAGATATTCAAAATTCATAGATCTTTTTTTGCAACCATTGTCTTAATAACTAAAATGCATGACCGAATCTTGTCTTTTATACTAACAATTGGATTGCTTTAAAGCAGATATCGTGCTAGTGGACAAGCTTATTGTCCATGGCTTGGAAACATGCGTCCAGGCTGTATGGGTTATGATTGGAAGCTCGGTTCTCTTTTCTTCTAGTTTGACGTCCAGGATTAGTCACTAGGCCGAGAACTCCATCAGTTACGGCCTTTCTGATTTGATGCGATTGAAAGAACTTGTGGGGCTTCACTAGGGGTAAGGGGGCCCCTATTGAGTTCTTCTCACCCTTTGTGTGTTCTTCTGTGTATGAGAGAGAAAGCGAGCGGAGAGAGTTGTGTGAGGCAACTTCAGGAAGAAAAAAAGCAGGCGCCTGCTCGGCCGGCACGGGTGCTCGCTGGACTGCATCATGAAGGTGTCGGAGTTAACCACGGTGCATAGTTCGCGGAGCTGCTGATGGCGTTTTGCAGCTGCGTGGGCTGAGCAGTGGATCGCGGAGGAAAAACAGAGTTTTCATTCTTTTGTAAATAAATAGACATATGCAGATGCCTATACCTGGATAGGAGTGCAGACAACATAGAGAAGTACAAGATGGCGAAGAAGGCCGCAAAAGCGAGCTGTTGGTGAAGCAAGGGGTCGGGCATATGAGGACCTCTACCAACGGTTAGGCACGAAGGAAGGTGAAAGGGACATCTATAAGATGGCTAAGATCCGGGAGAGGAAGACGAGGGATATTGGCCAAGTCAAATGCATCAAGGACGGAGCAGGCCAACTCTTGGTGAAGGACGAAGAGATTAAGCATAGATGGCGGGAGTACTTCGACAAGCTGTTCAATGGGGTGAATGAGAGTTCTACCATTGAACTAAATGACTCCTTTGATGAGACCAGCATGCGTTTTGTGCGGCGCATCCAGGAGTCTGAGGTGAAGGAGGCTTTAAAAAGGATGAAAGGAGGCAAGGCGATGGGCCCTGATTGTATCCCCATTGAGGTGTGGAAAGGTCTCGGGGACATAGCGATAGTATGGCTAACCAAGCTTTCAACCTCATTTTTCGGGAAAACAAGATGCCAGAAGAATGGAGACGGAGTATATTAGTACCAATCTTCAAGAACAAGGGGGATGTTCAGAGTTGTACTAATTACCGTGGAATTAAGCTGATGAGCCATACAATGAAGCTATGGGAGAGAGTCATTGAGCACCGCTTAAGAAGAATGACAAGTGTGACCAAAAATCAGTTTGGTTTCATGCCTGGGAGGTCGACCATGGAAGCCATTTTCTTGGTACGACAACTTATGGAGAGATATAGGGAGCATAAGAAGGACTTGCATATGGTGTTCATTGACTTGGAGAAGGCCTATGATAAGATACCGCGGAATGTCATTTGGTGGGCCTTGGAGAAACACAAAGTCCCAGCAAAGTACATTACCCTCATCAAGGACATGTACAATAATGTTGTGACAAGTGTTCGAACAAGTGATGTCGACACCGATGACTTCCCGATTAAGATAGGACTGCACCAGGGGTCAGCTTTGAGCCCTTATCTTTTTGCATTGGTGATG
>NW_021272436.1:0-2468 GCF_002162155.2 Triticum dicoccoides
CCCCCTGGCAGCCCTCTGATGCCCATCTTTGGCTATATGGAGTCTTTCGTCGAGGAAAAAAAATCATAAGCAAGCTCACAGATGAAACTCCGCCGCAACAAGGCGGAACCTTGGCAGAACCAATCTAGGGCTCTGACGAAGTTGTTCTATCGGGGAAACTTCCCTCCGGGAGGGGGAAATCATCACCATTGATTCTCTCATCGGGAGGGGGTCAATCTCCGTCAACATCTTCACCAGCACCATCTCGTTCCAAACCCTAGTTCATCTCTTGTATCCAATCTTTGTCCCAAAGCCTCAGATTGGTACCTCTGGGTTGCTAGTAGTGTTGATTACTCCTTGTAGTTGATGCTAGTTGGTTTATTCGGTGGAAGATCATATGTTCAGATCCTTTATGCATATTAATACCCCTCTGCTTATGAACATGAATATGATTTGTGAGTAGTTACGTTTGTTCCTGAGCACATGGGAGAAGTCTTGCTATAAGTAGTCATGTGAATTTGGTATTCGTTCGATATTTTGATGAGATGTATGTTGTCTTTCCTCTAGTGGTGTCATGTGAACGTTGACTACATGACACTTCACCATTGTTTGGACCTAGGGGAAGGCATTGGGAAGTAATAAGTAGATGATGGGTTGCTAGAGTGACAGAAGCTTAAACTCTAGTTTATGAGTTGCTTCGTAAGGGGCTGATTTGGATCCATATGTTTCATGTTATGGTTAGGTTTACCTTAATAATTTTGTTGTAGTTGCAGACGCTTGCAATAGGGGTTAATCATAAGTGGGATGCTTGTCCAAGGAAGGATATTACCCAAGCACCGGTCCACCCACATATCAAATTATCAAAGTACCGAACGCGAATCATATGAGTGTGATGAAAACTAGCTTGACGATAATTCCCATGTGTCCACGGGAGCGCTTTCCTTTATATAAGAGTTTGTCCAGGCTTGTCCTTTGCTACAAAAAGTATTGGGCCATCTTGCTGCACCTTATTTACTTTTATTACTTGTTACTCGTTACAAATTACCTTATCATAAAACTATCAGTTACTGATAATTTCAGTGCTTGCAGAGAATACCTTATTGAAAACTGCTTATCATTTCCTTCTGCTCCTCGTTGGGTTCGACACTCTTACTTATCAAAAGGACTACGATATATCCCCTATACTTGTGGGTCATCAAGACTCTTTTCTGGCGCTGTTTCCAGGGAGTGAAGCGCCTTTGGTAGGTGGAATTTGGTAAGGAAATATTTATATAGTGTGCTGAAATTTACTGTCACTTGTTACTATGGAACATAATCCTTTGAGTGGCTTGTTCGGGGTATCTTCACCCAGACCAGTAGAGCAAAGAGTTGCTCCTCAACCTACTGAACCTACTGAAAATGTTTACTTTGAAATTCCTTCGTGTATGATAGAGAAACTGCTAGCTAATCCTTTTACAGGAGATGGAACATTGCATCCCAATTTGCACCTAATCTATGTGGATGAAGTTTGTGGATTATTTAAGCTTGCAGGTATGCCCAAGGATGTTATCAAGAAGAAGGTCTTCCCTTTATCTTTAAAGGGAAAGGAATTGACATGGTTTAGGCTATGTGATGATATGGGATCATGGAACTACAACCGATTGAATTGGAATTTCATCAGAAGTTTTATCCTATTCATCTTGTTCATCGTGTTCGTAATTATATATATAATTTTTGGCCTCGTGAAGGAGAAAGCATCACTCAAACTTGGGGGAGGCTTAAGTCAATGTTATATTCATGCCCCAATCATGAGCTATCAAGAAAAATTATTATTCAAAAAAATTATGCTCGGCTTTCTCTCAATAATCGCTCCATGCTCGATACTTCTTGTACTGGTTCTTTTATGATGAAGACTATTGAATTCAAATGGGATTTATTAGAAAGAATTAAATGCAACTCTAAAGATTGGGATCTCGACGATGGTAAGGAGTCAGGTATAACACATAAGTTTTATTGTGTTAAATCTTTTATGGATATCAATGCTTTCCGTGAATTTAGCACTAAATATGGACTTGACTCTGAGATAGTAGCTTCTTTCAGTGAATCATTTGCTACTCATGTTGATCTCCCTAAGGAGAAGTGGTTTAAATATAATCCTCCCATTGAAGTAAAAGTAGTTGCACCTATTAAAGTTGAAGAAAAGACTATCACTTATAATGATTCTGTTGTTCCTACTAATTATATTGAGAAACCACCTTTCCCTGCTAGAATAAAGGATCATGCTAAAGCTTCAACTGTTGTTTGTAAGAGCAATACTAGAACACCTACACTCTCTGAGCAAATTAAAATTGAACCTAGTATTGCTATGGTTAAATATCTCTTGGCCGATAATATCGATGGGCATGTTATTTACTTCTGTGATGAAGCTGCTAGAATCGCTAGACCTGACACTAAAAATAAACATAGACTTGTTGTAGGCATGCCTATTATTTCAGTTAAAATAGGACATC
>NW_021272437.1:0-1116 GCF_002162155.2 Triticum dicoccoides
GAACCTACGAGCTATGGAGAAGCGATGGTGGGCCCGAATTCCGACAAATGGTTAGAAGCCATGAAATCCGAGATAGTATCCATATATCAGAACAAAGCATGGACTTTGATGGACTTGCCCGATGATCGGCAATCCATTGAGATAAATGGATCTTTTAAGAAGAAGACGGACGTGGATGGTAATGTCACCATCTATGAAGCTCGACTTGTGGCGAAGTGTTTTCCGACAAGTTCAAGGAGTTGACTACGATGAGATTTTCTCACTCGTAGCGATGCTTAAAGTCCGTCGGAATCATGTTAGCATTAGCTGCATTTATGAAATCTGGCAGATGGATGTCAAGACAAGTTTCCTTACTAGTTTTCGTAAGGAAAGGTTGTATGCAATACAATCAGAAAAGTTTTATCGATCCTAAGGATGCTAAAAGGTATGCTAGCTCCAGCGATCCTTTTAAGGACTGGAGTAAGCATCTCGGAGTTGGAATGTACGCTTTGATGAGATGATCAAAGATTTTGGATTTATACAAAGTTTATGAGAAACTTGTATTTCCAAAGAAGTGAGTGGGAGCACTATAGAATTTCTGATGAGTATATGTTGTTGACATATTGTTGATCAGAAATGACGTAGAATTTCTGGAAAGCCTGGATTAAGCTACTTGAACATTAAGCATCAAGATCTATAAGGATAGATCAAAATGCTTAATAATACTTTCAAATGAGCACATACCTTGACATGATCTTGAAGGTGTTCAAGATGGACCAGTCAAAGAAGGAGTTCTTGCCTGAGTTGTAAGGTACGAAGTTAAGACTTAAAGCTCGACCACGGCAGAATAGAGAGAAAGGACGAAGGTCGTCCCCTATGCTTAAGACGTAGGCTCTTCAGTATGCTATGCTGTGTACCGCACCTGAAGTGTGCCTTGCCATGAGTCAGTCAAGGGGTACAAGAGTGATCCAAGAATGGCTCACAGGACAGCGGTCAAAGTTATCCTTAGTAACTAGTGGACTAAGGAATTTTCTCGATTATGGAGGTGGTAAAAGAGTTCGTCGTAAAGGGTTATGTCGATGCAAGCTTGACACCTATCCGGATAGCTCTGAGTAGAGAGACCGGATACATATAATG
>NW_021272438.1:0-1755 GCF_002162155.2 Triticum dicoccoides
ATATTCACTCGGGGACCTGTGGTCATCATGCGTCCTCTCGGACCATCGTGGCCAAAGCATACCGAGCCGGATTTTACTGGCCCAAGGCGAATGAGATGGCAAAGGAGATAGTGGATAAGTGCGAGGGATGTCAGTTCTACTCGAATATGTCGCACAAGCCTGCGTCAGCTTTGAAGACCATCCCACTCGTCTGGCCTTTTGCAGTTTGGGGGCTGGACATGATCGGTCCTTTGAGAACAGGACGAAGTGGCTTCACGCATGTACTGGTGGCAGTCGACAAGTTCACCAAGTGGATCGAGGCTAAACCAATCAAGAGCCTTGACACCGGTACTGCTGTTAGCTTCATCAGGGAACTAATATTCAGATATGGAGTCCCGCACAGCATCATAACGGATAATGGGTCGAACTTTGACTCAGAGGAATTCAGAGCTTTCTGCAACTCCCAGGGCACACGAGTCGACTACGCATCAGTCGCCCATCCACAGTCGAATGGACAAGCAGAGCGAGCTAATGGACTGATTCTCAAGGGACTGAAGCCTCGACTGATGCGTGATCTCAAACACGCGGCTGGAGCTTGGGTCGACGAACTTCCATCTGTACTCTGGGGACTGCGGACCACGCCTAATCGGTCGACCGGAAGAACTCCATTCTTTTTGGTCTATGGAGCTGAGGCAGTCTTGCCGAGTGATCTTCTCCACAATGCTCCTCGAGTTGAAATCTACAGCGAAGCAGAAGCTGAACAAGCGCGGCAGGACGCAGTCGACCTTTTAGAGGAAGAAAGGGAGATGGCTCTGATCCGGTCGACCATCTACCAACAAGATCTGCGGCGTTTCCACGCCCGAAATGTGAGAGGTCGAGCCTTCCAGGAAGGGGATTTGGTTCTCTGAGTAGATCAGCACAAACCACACAAGCTTGCTCCTTCTTGGGAAGGCCCCTTCATCGTCACCAAGGTTCTCCACAACGGGGCGTATCGTCTTTACAACGTCGAGCATAATATCGACGAGCCCCGAGCTTGGAACGCGGAGCTACTCCGCCCGTTTTACACTTAAGCTTTATCACTCGGATGAGTTGCAATAAAGTACTTCTGTAGTTCATGGACCCCAAAATAATAAGTGTCATAGTTCCTCCATAATATCTGTCACTTTTTATTTTTTGTCCAATGAAATTCCCCTCAGTGGGTGACTTAGCTGCGAATCCGTTTCGCCTAAGTTTGTAAAAATCCTACCGAGTGAAGAGCAACCCTCTAACTCGGGGGCTTAGCTGCGAATCCGTTTCGCCTAAGGTATTAAATTCCTACCGAGTGGTGAACCAGACTCCCACTCAGAGGCTTAGCTGCGAATCCGTTTCGCCTAAGTTATCAAAATCCTACCGAGTGAAGAGCAACCCTCACACTCGGAGGCTTAGCTGCAGTCAAGCACTCGCCTAAGTTGTAAAAATCCTACCGAGTGGTAAGCCAGCCTTCCACTCGGAGGCTTAGCTGCAGTCCAAGCACTCGCCTAAGTTGTAAAAATCCTACCGAGTGGTAAGCCAGCCTTTCACTCGGAGGCTTAGCTGCAGCCTCGTGCTCGCCTAAGTTATAAAAATCCTACCGAGTGAAGAGCAACCCTCACACTCGGAGGCTTAGCTGCAGTCAAGCACTCGCCTAAGTTGTAAAAATCCTACCGAGTGGTAAGCCAGCCTTCCACTCGGAGGCTTAGCTGCAGTCCAAGCACTCGCCTAAGTTGTAAAAATCCTACCGAGTGGTAAGCCAGCCTT
>NW_021272439.1:0-1199 GCF_002162155.2 Triticum dicoccoides
CCGAACAGGGCCAGGCCCACCTGTCTCCTAGGTGGTCTCAACCTGCCCTGTCGCTCCGCCACAAAGATCCACACAGAGGGCCGTCGGGACAAAGGTCCTTTCAGCCCCCAATCCGTGAATCACTCGTGGGTACTCTTCGAGCTGACCCGACTTTAGTCACCATCTGTATAGAATGTATGTATGTATAGTATATACCCGTGATCACCTCCCGAGTGATCACGGCCCAATAGTATAGCAAGGCAGACTGACAAGAATGTAGGGCCAATGATGATAAACTAGCATCCTATACTAAGCATTTAGGATTGCAGGTAAGGTATCAACAGGTGTAGCAACAATGTCAGGCTATGCATCAGAATAGGATCAACGGAAAGCAGTAACATGCTACACTACTCTAATGCAAGCAGTATAGAGAAGAATAGGCGATATCTGGTGATCAAGGGGGGGGGCTTTCCTGGTTGCTCTGGCAAGAGAGAGGGGTCGTCAACTCCGTAGTCGAACTGGGCAGCAGCAGCGTCGGTCTCGTAGTCTACCGGAGAGAAGAGGGGGAAGAAACAATGAATACCAAGTAAATAGATGCATATCGATGCATGGCATGTCAAGAAGCGATGCTAGGCGTGCCCTAACGTGGTATGAGGTGGTACTGGTTAAGGGGGGAATCATCCGGAAAAGTATTCCCGGTGTTTCGTGTTTTCGGACAGATGAACCGAAGGGGAAAAGTTGCGAGTTCGATAGGTTAGGGGTGTGTGGCGGACGAACGGACTGCGTATCCGGAATCGTCTCGTCGTTCTGAGCAACTTTCATGTTGAAAATATTTTAATCCGAGTTACGGATTAAAAGATATGATTTTTAAAAGATTTTAACAATTTTGGAATTTAATTATTTATTTAATTAATTCGAAAAAATGTATTTATGACGTCAGCATGATGTCATGCTGACGTCAGCAGTCAACAGGGGTTGACTGAGTCAACCCTGACATGTGGGTCCAGTGGGACCCACCTGTCATTCTCTATTTAGGTTAATTAGGGTTTAGGTTAATCTAATTACAGTTTAATTAAACTTAACTAGTTAATTAATTTAATTAAACCGGATTAATTAACTTAATTAATTAATTAATTAATTAAAAATTTTATTAAATCATTTTAATTTTATTAATTATATTTATTGTTTTTATTTATTTTATTATTTATTATTTATTTATT
>NW_021272440.1:0-2039 GCF_002162155.2 Triticum dicoccoides
GCCCTCCGACCACCCCACGCCGTCTCACCGTGTCCAGGAGCTCCGCCGCTGTCCACTTCATCGAGCAGCCGAGCCCCGAGCGCTCGCAACGCCCGAGACCACCGCACCGACCTCGCCCGAGCTCACCGTCGCCGGAGATCCCCTTCAACGCCATCGTCGCTCCGGTCCATCTCCGGCCGCACCAAGGACTCCGTCGCACTCACTGTGAGCTTAGCCATCTTCCCCTCCCTTCCGTTCTTGCTCCCGAGCCGTGTAGCAACCTCCCGGAGCTCAACCGCAACCACCGCCGTGGACCTCGTCGCCGACGTGCTCCCGGTCATCCTCCGGCCACAAGATGGTGTCCATCTTACTCACCGTGTCACTTAGCACCTAGCTAGCCACTCCACGAGCCTCACCGAACCCTCTAGCGCCAAGTTCACCTCCGACCGAACCCCGGTGGCCGCCAAAGTCGTCGCCGGCGCCAACTCCGGCCACCCCGACCTCAACGGACTCCGCCAAGAGCTGCGGTTTGTCCTCAGCTCCCCTCCGGTGGTCTCCGCGGCCCATTTGGTGGCCGAAATGGCCAAAACCACTCCCGCCGCCGCGTCGGGCTCGCTGGCGGCTAAACGCCGGTGCAGCCGACCCGGGTTTGACCACGGGTGGGCCCTGGTTGACTCCCCTGAGTCAATGACAGGTGGGGCCCAGCCCTGTTAATTAAACAGGATTAGTTTTAATTAAATTTTAATTAAAATAATCACCCTGACATGTGGGACCCACTGTCAGGTTTGACCCAAACCTGTTCCGTTGACCTGCTGACGTCACACTGACGTCAGGCTGACGCAGTAATTGATTTTCTAGATTTAATTTAAATCAGGAAATTCCAGAATATAATTTAAACTTCTAAAATTCATAACTTTTATTCTGTAACTCCAAATTGGACAAATTATATATGAAAAATGATCAGAAAAATCCAATCTATCCATCTGTACTATTTTCATGCATGATCAAACAAGTTAAATTGATGTTTTAAGCAGAACAAGGAAAAGCACTTTAAAAGGCCATATTTGAATTTGAAATTTGAATCCTTGATTCAAATTTGTTCAAACCCTTCTGGTTTTAGTTGCATTAGCCCAACACACTCATATTGCCATGTTTCATGCATGCATCATATTGTTGCACATTGTTTGGTGATGGTTGTGTATCGATGTCCCTTGCGACAGGTTCTGCCTCCGAGGAATACCGTGATTACCCTAACGAAGAACCGTATCAGTGCATCGAACCATCAGGCAAGCAACCAACCATTTGATCATATCGATACAATCCCATGTTCTCGCTCCTGCTCTCTTTTACTGCATTAAGACAACGCGTTTCAAACCGCTGTGTGCTACGGTAGTTGAACCCATTTCCTCTGCATGACCTGTCATTGCCACAGTAACTAGATGAAACCCACTAGCATGTGTAGGAGTTGTCTGAGCCATATGTATGTGTTGTTCCTACCTTGCTATGCCTGCTATGCTTAGAGTCGTGTCAGGTCTGGTTCATCGGGGTGATGGGCTAGAGTGAAATGATTATGTCGGTAATGAGAGTAGTGTGGTGAACACGATTTTGGTAAAGGTATCGATGAGAGGCCATGTAGGAGTACATGGTGGGTTGTTTCATTGAAGCCGACCTTAAGCACTAAGATCTGTATGCGTGATTTAAGATACAGCTACTACCATGCATTGGGCCCTGAAATATGACCCCGCTCGACTTCTTATTCACCCTAGCTCTCTGTCCAGGAGTTGCAAGTAGTTTCTGGTGTTTGTAGCCTACTGGAGGCCGTGGACAGCGCTGACCGTAGGGGTGGGCTGTGATGCGGTAGGTACGTGGCCGGGTGTACCGAATACCCGTTAGGTATCTCGGGAACCCTGTTCACATCGTTCGGGGCCGTATGGGAAACCCCGGCCGGACTCCCTGCGGATGGAACCTGAATAGGCGATAAACCTGGACTAGAGGCTTAAGTGTTTAGGTAGGTCGTGGTCTACACCCACGTCGGCTTTCGCTTGAAGTCTGCCGAGCAC
>NW_021272441.1:0-1586 GCF_002162155.2 Triticum dicoccoides
AGTTTTGGCCGATTCTTTCCTGTTTCACGGACTATTACTCATTGTTTTGGGGCCCCGGAGTGATTTCCATGATTAACGAACCCCGGGGTGCGCTTACCTGTCGGTTATCAACACTCGCGGGTTTTGTCGATGCTGGCCCGTTTTGTGGAATATTACTCACCGTTTTGGGGTCCGAAAGCGATTTCCATCGTTGTTGAACCCCAAGGTGCGCTTAAGTGTACGTCATCAACAACCACAGTTTGGGCTGATTCTGGCCCGTTTCTTGGACTATTACTTAGTTTTGGGGGTCCCGGAGTGATTTCCATGATTTACGAACCCTCGTGTGCGTTTACGTGTCGGTCATCAACAATCACACTTTTGGCCAATTCTCATGCGTTTCGTGGACTTTTACTCACCGTTTTGGGGTCCCAAAGTGATTTCCATAATTGTTGAACCCCAAGGTGCGCTTACGTGTCGGTCATCAACACTCACAGTTTTGGCCAATTCTGACCCGTTTCGTGGACTACTACTCACTATTTTGGGGTCCCGGAGTGATTTCATGATTAACGAACCGCGGGCTGCGTTTACGTGTCGGCCATCAACACTCACAGTTTTGGCCGATTCTAGCCCGTTTCATGGACTATTACTCACTGTTTTGGGGTCCGAGAGTAATTTCCACGATTAACGAACCCCGGGTGCGTTTACGTGTCGGTCATGAACACTCACATATTTGGCCGACTCTGGCCTGTTTCGTGGACTATTACCCACTGTTTTGGGGTCCCGGTGTGATTTCCACGTTTAACGAACCCCGGGGTGCGTTTATGTGTCGGTCATCAACAATCATAGTTTTGGTCGATTCTGACCCGTTTCGTGGACTATTACTCATTGTTTTGGGGTCCCGGTGTGATTTCCACGATTAACGAACCGCGGGGTGCGTTTAAGCGTCGGTCTTCAACACTTACCGTTTTGGGGTCCCAGAGCGATTTCCATGGTTGTTGAAGCCCAAGGTGCACTCACGTGTCGGTCATCAACACTCACAGGTTCGGCCGATTCTGGCTCGTTTCATGGACTATTACTCACTGTTTTGGGGTCCCGGAGTGATTTCCACCGTTAACGAACCGCAGGGTGCGTTTACGTGTCGGTCATCAACACTCACAGTTTTGGCCGATTCTGGCCTGTTTTGTGGTGTATTACTCACTGTTTTGGGGTCTCGGGGTGATTTCCACGATTAACGAACCGCGGGGTGCGTTTACGTGTCGGTTATGAAGACTCGCGGGTTTTTTCGATTCTGACCCGTTTCGTGGACTATTACTCACCGTTTTGGGGTCCCAAAGCGATTTTCATGGTTGTTGAACCCAAGGTGCGCTGACGTGTAGGTCGTCAACAAGCGCAGTACGGGCCGATTCTGGCCCATTCCCTGGACTATTACTTATTTTCGGGGGTCCCGGAGTTATTTCCGCGATTTACGAACCACGTGGTGCGTTTACGTGTCGGTCATCAAAAATCACAATTTTGGCCGATTCTGGTCCATTTCGTGCACTATTACTTACCAGTTTGGGGTCCAAGAGCGATTTCCATGGTTGTTGAACCCCAAGGTGCACTCATGT
>NW_021272441.1:6597-7101 GCF_002162155.2 Triticum dicoccoides
ACAATCGCAGTTTGGGCCGATTCTGGCCCATTTCCTGGACTATTACTTATTTTCGGGGGTCCCGGAGTTATTTCCGCAATTTACGAACCACGTGGTGCGTTTACGTGTCGGTCATCAAAAATCACAATTTTGGCTGATTTTGGTCCGTTTCATGCACTATTACTAACCATTTTGGGGTCCCAGAGCGATTTCCATGGTTGTTGAACCCCAAGGTGCACTCACGTGCCGGCCATCAACACTCATAGTTTTGGCCGATTCTGGCCCATTTCGTGGACTATTGCTCACTCTGTTGGGGTCCCGGAGTGATTTCCACGGTTAACGAACAGCGGGGTGCGTTTCTGTGTCGGTCGATTTCATCAACACTCACAGTTTTGGCCGATTCTGGCCCGTTTTGTGGACTATTACTCACTGTTTTGGGGTCCCGGAGTGATTTCCACGATTAATGAACCGCGGGGTGCGTTTACGCGTCGGTCTTCAACACTTACCGTTTTGGGGTCCCAGAGC
>NW_021272441.1:9611-10495 GCF_002162155.2 Triticum dicoccoides
CTATTACTCACTGTTTTGGGTCCCGGAGTGATTTCCACGATTAACGAACCGCGGGGTACGTTTACGCGTCGGTCTTCAACACTTACCGTTTTGGGGTCCCAGAGCGATTTCCATGGTTGTTGAACCCCAAGGTGCACTTACGTGTCAGTCATCAACACTCACAGTTTCGGCCGATTCTGGCTCGTTTCATGGACTATTACTCACTGTTTTGGGGTCCCGGAGTGATTTCCACGGTTAACGAAATGCGGGGTGCGTTTACGTGTCGGTCATCAACACTCATAGTTTTGGCCGATTCTGGCCTGTTTTGTGGTGACTCACTGTTTTGCGGTACCGGGGTGATTTCCATGATTAACGAACCGCGTGGTGCGTTTACGTGTCGGTTATCAACACTCACGATTTTGGCCGATTCTGGCCCGTTTCATGGACTATTACTCACTGTTTTGGAGCCTCGGAGTAATTTCCATGATTAATGAACCCCGGGGTGCGCTTACCCGTCGGTTATCAACACTCGCGGTTTTGTCGATTGTGACCCGTTTCGTGGAATATTACTCACCGTTTTGGGGTCCGAAAGCGATTTCCATCATTGTTGAACCCCAAGGTGCGCTTAAGTGTAGGTCATCAACAATCGCAGTTTGGGCTGATTCTGGCCCGTTTCTTGGACTATTACTTAGTTTTGGGGGTCCCGGAGTGATTTCCATGATTTACGAACCCTCGTGTGCGTTTACGTGTCGGTCATCAACACTCACAGTTTTGGCCAATTCTGATGCGTTTCGCGGACTTTTACTCACCGTTTTGGGGTCCCAAAGTGATTTCCATAATTGTTGAACCCCAAGGTGCGCTTACGTGTCGGTCATCAACACTCACAGTTTTGGCCAATTCTGACC
>NW_021272442.1:0-1601 GCF_002162155.2 Triticum dicoccoides
AAAATTTACAAATATGAATTTCGACTTTATTTACAAAATCTCTCTGGAATTTGTAAAATGGGCATAACTTTTGCATACGAACTCGGATTAAAAAGTTTTTTATATGAAAAATCATCTACTCGAAAAGTTACATCCGATGGAGACGGCCTACGGCCTGTTTGCAAATTTGTAGAATCCTCAAATTCCAAAAGGAAAAAAAAGTAATGCTCAAATTTAAGTTTTTTAAAATTTTCAGTAAATCTGGTCAAACTATGGTCAAACTACTTATTCAAGAAGTATTAGTGTTACTAAATAATTATTCAAAAATATTAGTGTTATTAAATAATTATTTCACCTTTTTTGAATTTTCGTCAAATCTGGTCAAACTATGGTCAAACTGTGGTCAAACAATGTTCAAACTACTTATTCAAGAAATATTAGTGTTACTAAAAAATTATTGTTTTTTAGAACAATAGTTTCAAACTCAAACAGTGAAATATGTGACTTCATGCTCAAGCTAAATTCCTGAGGGTTAATAGGATTGACATCTTACTATTGTCAGGAAAACAACAAGTGCAGACTTGGAAACGAGGGAGAATAGAACCCGGAATTAAGCGTGCTCAGGCTGGAGTAGTGAGAGGATGGGTGACCGTTCGGGAAGTTAGATGATTTGGAATGATGAGGGGTGATTAGAGATTAAATTGAGCAGTGATGAGGGGTGATTAGAGATTAGAGGTTAAAATAATTCAGAAATTTGAAAATAAAAAAAATTCAAAAAAAATCAGAAAATTTCCTTTAGTACCGGTTGGTGTTACCAACCGGGACTAAAGGTGGACCGGCCACGTGGAGGGCCTTTAGTCCCGGTTCTGGATTGAACCGGGACTAAAGGGTCAGGGCATTAGTACCGACCCTTTAGTCCCGGTTCCAGAACCGGGACTAAAGGCCCTTTTTCTACCAGTGCTTGGTGCCTTGCCACTTGCGTCGTGCCAGATTATCTCTAGTTAAGATGACCCCTCTGTTTAGGAACAGAGGAATATATTCACTCTTAGAGGGATTTTTAGCTTCCATAATTTCCTGTTATCAACCGGAACATCGCAATGAATCATTGCATCATACATGGATTTGACTGTAAACTTGCCATTCGGATGCAAATTCCATTAAAAGATGTCCGGTTCATCTGACAGCTGAATAGCCTCTAGACGTATGAGTAGCTCATTCCAAGCTGCAAGGCGAGGTCCTAAAAGGTCCCTACAGAAAGAAATATCAGGGTTTTCTTGTCGCAAAATTTGTTTGATGGTGACAAATTTATGTCTAACAATCCTATACAAACTCGGGTATTGCACCATGAGTGGTGTAGTCCCTAGCCAGGTGTCTTTCTAGAATCGAACCTGGGAACCGTCCCTAACCGAAAAAGTCTCAAATTGGAAAAAGAATTCCTTGGCCTTCATGACTCTAGACCAAAAATGTGAGTCACCAGGTTTCCAATGTACTTGAGAAATGGCTTTGGATTCCACGTACTTGTTACGAATGATTTCCTGCCATACTTCATTCTCAGTGAGTAGTTTATAAACCCATTTGCTGAGAAGAGCAATGTTTTTAATCTCAAGGTCCCGAATTCCAAG
>NW_021272443.1:0-974 GCF_002162155.2 Triticum dicoccoides
ATAACTGATTTTTTGTAAGTGTAGTATATATAGGATGGGCCTTTAGTACCGGTTGGTGGCTCCAACCGGTACTAAAGGCCAATTTTGGCCAGCCCAAGCGGCGGGAAACAAGGGCCTTTAGTACCGGTTGGTGGCTCCAACCGGTACTAAAGGGCAACACATTAGTACCGGTTGGAGGCTCCAACCGGTACTAATGCCCGTGCGCTGCCACCCGCAGTGCGCTACGTTTAGTCCCACCTCGCCGAGCGAAGGGCAGCCGCACTGGTTTATAAACCCAGCCGCGGCTGCCCTTTCGAACTCCTCTATATAGCGGGCTTCTGGGCCTAACTAGGGCGCCCTGCCCTGTGAGCCTGCTGGCCCTACTGGGCATGTATTTGCACACCCAAGGTCTGGCAGGCCCACCGGGCAGCGCCCCAACATGTTTTTTATAAAAAAAATTCTTTTCTGCATTATTTATTTTCTTCTATTTATTTTTGAGTAATTTTTTATATAGTTATTTCTTTTTTGCTTTATTTTTTCTTCTATTTATTTCTGAATAGTTTTTTTGCTTTATTTAGTTTCTTCATGAATTTTTTTGCTTTATATAATTTTTTTTCTTTTCTGCATTATTTATTTTCTTCTATTTATTTTTGAGTAATATTTTTATATAGTTATTGCTTTTCCGCTTTATTTTTTCTTCTATTTATTTCTGAATAGTATTTATTTTCTTCTATTTATTTTTGAGTAATTTGTTTATATAGTTATTTCTTTTCTGCTTTATTTTTTTCTTCTATTTATTTCTGAGTAGTTTTTTTTGCTGTATTTAGTTTCTTTGTGAATATTTTTGCTTTATATAATTTTTCCTTTTCAGAATTATTTATTTTCTTCTATTTATTTCTGAGTAGTTTCTTCTTCTTCTTCTTCTTCTTCTTCCTCTTCCTCTTCTTCTTCTTCTTCCTCCTCTTCTTCTTCCTCCTCTTCTTCTTCTTCTTCTT
>NW_021272444.1:0-950 GCF_002162155.2 Triticum dicoccoides
GAACAGTACGTGTTACCTTAACCTTGCCGCTGTTGTTGAACCATTGGATGTAGTAAGGATGTGGATGTGGTCTTGTGGTGAGAGAAAGCTTCTCCACCATCTCCATGCTAGCCAAGTTGTTGCAGCTCCCTCCGTCTATGATGACGCGCACAGAACGTTCCTTCACAACTCCCTTGGTATGGAACAAATTGTGCCTCTGATTTTGCTCAGCTTGTGTGACCTGCACACTCAAAACACGTTGAGCAACTAAACATTCATACCTGTCAGCGTCTTCAGGAGCCATGTATTGCGTCTCATGATCAGAATCATCTCCACCATGTTCTTCACGTGTAATAAGAGCCAAAGTCTCCTCATCATAGTCACTAGCGGACTCATATCCACCATCCGCGGTAGCAATCATCACACGCGGAGATTTGCATTCTCTCGCATAATGACCTCCTCCCTTACATCGACGACAATAATATCACTTGTGTGCCCTGTTGATGCCATGGAAGAAGAAGAACGCTGTGCAGGCCCCGCAGGTGCGCTCTTGGCAGATAATGGTGGTTGTGCCTGTTTTCTTGTATCACGGCTGGAGGTGGCACCGGATGGAGGTGCTGGTGCAGTTGAAGTAGAAGATGCACGTGGTGTCCATGATGAAGGTCGGCCTGCAGAAAAGTTAGTTCGCCCCAATGCTTGTCGATCCTGCACTTCACGTTCAGCTTTACAAGCAAGATGGAATAAACGAGTGATATTAGTATACTCCTTATAGTCTAGAATGGTCTGAATCTCTCTATTTAATCCACCTAGAAAACATGCAAGCATAGCTTCATTCTCCTCAACAATACCACATCTAATCATGCCAGTTTGTAATTCCTGATAATATTCTTCTACAGAATTTTTCCCTTGTCTTAAACGCTGCAATTTTTGAAGCAATTCACGTTGATAATATGGTGGAACCCAACGCGTAC
>NW_021272445.1:0-1625 GCF_002162155.2 Triticum dicoccoides
GGAGGGCCATGAGCTGCCGGGTTAGCGGATTAAGGAGCTGGACGATGTAAGTGTGCTTGTCGCACATCAGGATGAGGCCCTCGGAGGTTGGCCCAAACACGAATTGACGCCGGCGCTCCGGGAGGTCCACCTGGATGCGCTCCCCGGTCGAAACGTTCAGGAAGCGGCGGTCTATACAGTTGTGCACGTGCGGGGACTCGGTGCATCGCTGCCACTGGCTGCACACCACGCGGAAGCGGACGTAGTCGGCGACATCATCCACAAGGACACGCTCGGCGATCTTGCCCGTTGGCCCGTCCGTTAGGTTGGCCCAGTCTCTCCTGCAAACCAGGCATAACGAGTCGAGTCATTTTCATGTGAGACTTTTTTTTAACCATAACTGTTGAGGACCAAAGCAAAATGAATGGAACTCCTCTCTCTTTAATTAAGGGAGGACGCCTCGTTGGAGAGGCGTCTGTATGTGAACCGGCGCCACGGTTGCCGAAATAGCATCCGTCGGCGCTTAATACAGGCAGGGATTGTCCCTTAATTAAGTATGTTAATTAATCTTAACACTTCCCCTAATCCATGCTTGTCCAGGTAGCATCATCATCTTGAAAGAGTCTCCTCCAAAAACCCTATGGGAAAAATATAAGGAGTGGTTAGAATATGTTGCTAAAACTCCTTCAAACCCAGTGGAAAAAATAAGGAGAAAATGATGCAACATATAATGGTTATTGTCTCTTTCAACTCAATACGAGAAAACCCATAGAGTTTGGAGGATAATAAATATGTCATATATACTTTCCTAAAAATCCCGGTGGGGAAAACAGAAAGTATGACACATTATCTCATGTTGATATTACCTCATTAAAAACCTTTATGAGAACCTATAAAGTAAACTCATGAAGGAAAAAAAAGTATAATATGATGCATTGAACAGGAATAATTCAGGAAAATACTCCCCTTGATTCTTACAAAATTCAAAGTCGTCACATACCAAAACATAGAAGTTGGTAGAGACCCTGAAAAAATCATTCATGATTTGACTTGCAAGATATGCAATATAGTGATATTGCTTATCATGTAACCTATTTGCATCCGGGCAACACAAGAAACATTATCGTTGAGATAATGATTGGTGAATGTAGCCACGAGGTCTGTTTCAAAGACTCTTCATGAGAGGGCTACCACACCTAGTAAGAACACTAAGCTTGTCTACGATCTGACATAGTGGGGATGATCGATGTATCCAATGATATTGGTGTTCAGATTTCTCCAAAACTGAAAAATCAGGACAAGATGTTTCATGCCTTGGAGATATCGAAAGATATTCTTGAGTACCAACCAACTGTGTTTGGTGGATCCAATGGCATTATGGAAGGTTGAGTCCCAATATCTCATTTCCATCATCTCTTAGTCTAAATATATCTTTCTCTACGTCTAGAGAATGAACTACCAGGAGAGTTATAGATGGATAAGATTTGTCCATAATGAACTTCTCCAATATATTATGGATATAGACAACATAGTATACCATAATGTATGAACGAAGGTGCTCAAGTTGTAGTAACGAGCGATATTTTGGTTTACACAAATCCTTCATTTAAACTTTGTCATTTAGATGATTACATGTGTCATCATTG
>NW_021272446.1:0-2635 GCF_002162155.2 Triticum dicoccoides
ATCCATGGCTGGTGATGAAACATCTAAGAGCTGCACTTTCGTGCAACAACCTCCGTGTCGCTCTCCTTCAATAGTCTGTACTATGGCATGCAGATCAGGGTAAACGAGGTTGCAATCTCAGCAGGTGCATGCACTCATGGATGGAGCTATGTACATATTTGATGGTATTTGTATTTGTTGGATGACTTGCCTTACTGTTTCTTGTGTGTAGAAGCATGTGATATATTGAGGGAAACGGATGCAATTGATTGGTGAACTGGGACACAGTCCACCGGCTAATGAACCTGGAAGCTTAGAATCTCTATTCAGAATTAGAGATGTGCGCGCTCAAAAATTTAGATGGCTTTGTGTCCAACAAACAGATTTAATGAGGTTTCCAAAGAATATCTTCTTAGTGTATTTCAGCACTCCGGCTTCTGTGTCGATTGGTAACGGAGACAACTTTCTATTATGGCAGGATTATTCAATTAATGAGTTGTCTATGCCTAATATGGTACTGGTACGTGGCAAGTACTCCCTCCGTTCGGGATTACTTGTCTCGGAAATGGATGTATGTAGAACTAAAATATATCTAGATACATCCATTTCTGCGACAAGTAATCCCGAACGGAGGGAGTATGTTATAAATGCTCCATCTATTTCTGCACAATATATACAACTTAAAATCTCTTCTCAGCATCGGCAAATGCAAAACAAGGTCGAGGAAGGATACATAGTTGGCCGGCATTGTGTGCAACTACATGACTAAGACCATGGTAACCGTCACATGTAGTGCATGGCTCCGAGATTTTCTTTTTATAACATGTTTATACCTGCAGGTTGATGCTCAGTTAACACAAGCTTTTCATTTTTCTACAGAAACGAAGGCAAGTTGATGTCGTTCTTTTCGTGGGCTGCATGTTCCTCTCTCCGGACATTAATACTGCAGTAGTTGAACCAAACGTTGAGACAGTGAGAACATTCCTGCTATTTCGTTTGAGTATCTGTAGATACTACATGCATTATATATAATTGTAAACCATCCTAGCTTCCTCAGTTAGCAAAAATAGACACGTCTATGTAAGAAGTTTGGGATATGTCCTAGCTCTGTCCGGTTCATTATATGATTTAACACGAGCTCTACCATGTTGACATAATTCAAGTCATTAGTGTTCGAGTTAGAATACTACAGTTAGGATTAATTTCATATGCATAGGCATATACATTCTCTTCACATCGACGAGTGGATTTATCCCATTAAAAATTTGTGAGATGTGTAATGGTTACCGTACAAGATCCGTCTTAACTTCAGTTCTTTAGTAGATGAAGCACAAGATCCACACCGAGATGAACATTTTGATGGAATAGTGAAGCATCAGATACACTAATATTTTTTTTACAAATATGCCTGTCGACAAAAAAGAGGTTCCTTTTATCTTTACTTGGTTAGGATTTGCTGACCAAAAAGAAAGGATGGCCACAAGTGTATATCATATATTGATTTATATATTAATTAGTTCCACGTTAGCAAAGGAGCTCTGCAGTAGGTACTGGATAATCAAGTTGAAGTTCAACATATAGTTCAGAACCTTCACATTCTCACTGTTTCTGTCATATCATATCTCTACGCAGCGTGTGGTCATAATTTAGATCATTGATCTGATGTTGCTCATCTTTCAAGTAGAAAGTTTGTGCTATAGCCTATACTTAATCATGGATGGATTTTTCCAAGAGGAGTCTGTTCTTTGTTATAGTTCTTTATCAAGTTCGAACATATAACTCACTCAGTCTTGCCTATTTCCAGTTACAATGCTCATGTCAAACTAGGACCAGCTCCTGATTTTTTTAGTTACCATAGTATTTACTACTAGAAGAAAGAATTAGTATTTATTACTAGAAGAATGACTTTACCTCAACTGGATATATACGTGACATGTGTATAAGATGTGTGAGAAACATCGCTGCACAAAGTGTCGAAGTCTAGGTTGCACCATTTACATTCTATGGTTATATCAACTGACCTCACTCTTTTAATATGCTTGGCTGACAATATAGCTGTAGGATAAATTCTCCTTACTAAAAATACACTTCCTTTGTGTTAAAGTTGTATGTAGGTCATTTGGTGAATGTCTGGAAAGTACACAAATGGTTTATGATTTGTATTCAAATATTTTTGTTGATTTTCTTATAAGAAAATCCCTTGAACCCTAAGATGCACTTTTATCAATGGAGGAAGGCCCATGCAATATCTTTCATGAAACGTAAGAAGGAGCTACACTTTAATGTACAAGTGCCATATAAGAAGTAAAGGAGCATTGCTGTTGAGAACGACGTTCTGGCTCTCCGGAGCGTGCGCTCGCGTGTGAATAGTAAACAACAAAATATAGTAAATGTTTTCAAAAAATTCTGAATTTTTTTGTAGAAGTTTGTGTTAGTGTCGCAAGCATTCTTGAAAATTTTCATGTGAAACGGAGCAGCAGCATTTCGCGTGGTGAAAAAAAACAAATTTAGGGTGACATTTTGGGGTAACATTTGGTGTTTATTTTGATTTACTTCACAGGACCAAAATGTTTAATCTTTTTGCCTACAAATTTGTATGTAGTATTTGGATGTGAGAAAGAACACATATAATTATTTTGACATTTCAAAATATTTT
>NW_021272447.1:0-2250 GCF_002162155.2 Triticum dicoccoides
AATTGCTATTTACCCTTCATAAGGACCCTTTTCATCGAATCCGTTCCGACTAAAGTGGGAGAGACTGGCACCCGCTAGCCACCTTATGCACCAAGTGCATGTCAATCGGTGGAACCTGTCTCACGTAAGAGTACGTGTAAGGTCGGTCCGGGCCGCTTCATCCCACAATACCGTCGAAACAAGATTGGACTAGTAACGGTAAGCATATTGAACAACATCAACGCCCACAACTACTTTGTGTTCTACTCGTGCAAAGAATCTACGCAATAGACCTAGCTCATGATGCCACTGTTGGGGAACGTAGCAGAAATTCAAAAATTTTCCTACGTATCACCAAGATCTATCTATGGAGAGACCAGCAACGAGTAGAAAGAGAGTGCATCTACATACCCTTGTAGATCGCTAAGCGGAAGCGTTCAAGTGAACGGGGTTGATGGAGTCGTACTCGTCGTGATTCAAATCACCGATGACCAAGTGCCGAACGGACGGCACCTCCGCGTTCAACACACGTACAGCCCGGTGACGTCTCCCACGCCTTGATCCAGCAAGGAGAGAGGGAGAGGTTGAGGAAGACTCCATCCAACAGCAGCACAACGGCATGGTGGTGGTGGAGGAGCGTGGCAATCCCGCAGGGCTTCGCCAAGCACCATGGGAGAAGAGGAGGAGGGAGAGGGGTAGGGCTGCGCCAAGAGAGATCGAATCGCGTGTTATGGGCAGCCCCTAGGCCTCATATATATAGGGGAAGGGGAGGGCTGCGCCCCCTTTAGGGTTTCCCACCCCAAGGGGCGGCGGCTAGCCTCCAGATGGCATCTGGTGCGGCGGCCAAGAGGGGGGGGAGGAGTCCATCCTCCCCAAGGCACCTCGGAGGTGCCTTCCCCCTTGAGGACTCTTCCCTCTAGGGTTCCCTAGGTGCATGGGCCTCTTGGGGCTGGTGCCCTTGGCCCATGTAGGCCAAGGCGCACCCCCTACAGCCCATGTGGCCCCCCGGGGCAGGTGGCCCACCCGGTGGGCCCCCGGGACCCTTCCGGTGGTCCCGGTACAATACCGATGACCCCGAAACTTGTCCCGATGGCCGAAACAGGACTCCTATATATAAACCTTTACCTCCGGACCATTCCGGAACTCCTCGTGATGTCCGGGATCTCATCCGGGACTCCGAACAACATTCAGTAACCACATACAAGCTTCCTTTATAACCCTAGCGTCATCGAACCTTAAGTGTGTAGACCCTACGGGTTCGGGAGACATGCAGACATGACCGAGACGTTCTCCGGTCAATAACCAACAGCGGGATCTGGATACCCATGTTGGCTCCCACATGTTCCACGATGATCTCATCGAATGAACCACGATGTCAAGGACTCAATCGATCCCGTATACAATTCCCTTTGTCTATCGGTATTTTACTTGCCCGAGACTCGATCGTCGGTATACCGATACCTTGTTCAATCTCGTTACCGGCAAGTCACTTTACTCGTTCCGTAACACATCATCCCGTGATCAACTCCTTGGTCACATTGCGCATATGATGATGTCCTACCGAGTGGGCCCAGAGATACCTCTCCGTTTACACGGAGTGACAAATCCCAGTCTCGATCCGCATAAAACAATAGACACTTTCGGAGATACCTGTAGTGCATCTTTATAGTCACCCAGTTACGTTGTGACGTTTGATACACCCAAAGCACTCCTACGGTATCCAGGAGTTACACGATCTCATGGTCAAAGGAGGAGATACTTGACATTGGCAAAGCTCTAGCAAACGAACTACACGATCTTTGTGCTATGCTTAGGATTGGGTCTTTGTGCCATGCTTAGGAGAATGATGTGATCCCGTTATCAACGACATCCAATGTCCATAGCCAGGAAACCATGACTATCTGTTGATCACAACGAGCTAGTCAACTAGAGGCTCACTAGGGACATATTGTTGTCTATGTATTCACACGTGTATTACGATTTCCGGATAATACAGTTATAGCATGAATAAAAGACTATTATCATGAACAGAGAAATATAATAATAACACTTTTATTATTGCCTCTAGGGCATATTTCCAACAGTAACCACTACTCCTTTTCAGATAATTCACTGTGATTTGTGTACATCTCTTGTTGAGAGTATTTCTGGCTTTAAGTATTATCTCGTTTGTCTTGATGATTTTACTCAGTATGCATGGGTTTATCCTCTATGGTCTAAGTCAGAAGCTTTCTCGCACTTGTCGTCCCTTCATGCTTTAGCGCTCACCCA
>NW_021272448.1:0-988 GCF_002162155.2 Triticum dicoccoides
GATTCTGATCATGAGACGCAATACATGGCTCCTGAAGACGCTGACAGGTATGAATGTTTAGTTGCTCAACGTGTTTTGAGTGTGCAGATCACACAAGCTGGGCAAAATCAGAGGCACAATTTGTTCCATACCAAGGGAGTTGTGAAGGAACGTTCTGTGCGCGTCATCATAGACGGAGGGAGCTGCAACAACTTGGCTAGCATGGAGATGGTGGAGAAGCTTTCTCTCACCACAAGACCACATCCACATCCTTACTACATCCAATGGTTCAACAACAGCGGCAAGGTTAAGGTAACACATACTGTTCGTGTGCATTTTAGTATCTCTACATATGCTGATTATGTTGATTGTGATGTGGTACCTATGCAAGCATGTTCCTTATTACTTGGTAGACCATGGCAATTTGATAAAAATTCTGTACACTATGGTAGAAACAATCACTATACTCTTGTTCATAAGGATAAAAATATTACTTTGCTTCCTATGACTCCTGATTCCATTTTGAAAGATGATATTAATAGAGCTAATAAAGCAACACAGGAGACGAATAAGAGTGAAAATCAGATTGTGGCAAAAGAATTTGAGCAACAAATGAAGCCTAATAATAAACCATCTAGTTTTGCTTCTGAAATTAAATTGAAAAGTGCATGTTTATTTGCCACCAAATCTGATATTGATGAGCTAGATTTCAGCAAATCTGTTTGCTATGCTTTTGTGTGCAAAGAGGCATTATTTTCATTCGAGGACGTGCCTTCCTCTTTGCCTCCTGCTGTCACTAACATTTTGCAGGAGTTCGCTGACGTCTTTCCACAAGACGTGCCACCGGGATTACCGCCTATTCGAGGGATTGAGCATCAGATTGACTTAATTCCCGGTGCTTCACTGCCAAACCGTGCACCATACCGTACCAATCCAGAGGAGACGAAGGAGATTATGCGTCAAGTACAAGAGCTTCTCGACAAAGGTTATATACGCGAATCCCTTAGTC
>NW_021272449.1:0-1779 GCF_002162155.2 Triticum dicoccoides
CTTCATAAGGACCCTTTTCATCGAATCCGTTCCGACTAAAGTGGGAGAGACTGGCACCCGCTAGCCACCTTATGCACCAAGTGCATGTCAATCGGTGGAACCTGTCTCACGTAAGAGTACGTGTAAGGTCGGTCCGGGCCGCTTCATCCCACAATACCGTCGAAACAAGATTGGACTAGTAACGGTAAGCATATTGAACAACATCAACGCCCACAACTACTTTGTGTTCTACTCGTGCAAAGAATCTACGTAATAGACCTAGCTCATGATGCCACTGTTGGGGAACGTAGCAGAAATTCAAAAATTTTCCTACGTGTCACCAAGATCTATCTATGGAGAGACCAGCAACGAGTAGAAAGAGAGTGCATCTACATACCCTTGTAGATCGCTAAGCGGAAGCGTTCAAGTGAACGGGGTTGATGGAGTCGTACTCGTCGTGATTCAGATCACCGATGATCAAGTGCCGAACGCACGGCACCTCCGCGTTCAACACACGTATAGCCCGATGACATCTCCCACGCCTTGATCCAGCAAGGAGAGAGGGAGAGGTTGAGGAAGACTCCATCCAGCAGCAGCACAACGGCGTGGTGGTGATGGAGGAGCGTGGCAATCCCGCAGGGCTTCGCCAAGCACCATGGGAGAAGAGGAGGAGGGAGAGGGGCAGGGCTGCACCAACGAGAGATCAAATCGCGTGTTATGGGCAGCCCCTAGGCCTCATATATATAGGGGAAGGGGAGGGCTGCGCCCCCTTTAGGGTTTCCCACCCCAAGGGGCAGCGGCCAGCCTCCAGATGGCATCTGGTGCGGCGGCCAAGAGGGGGGGAGGAGTCCAGCCTCCCCAAGGCACCTCGGAGGTGCCTTCCCCTTTGAGGACTCTTCCCTCTAGGGTTCCCTAGGCGCATGGGCCTCTTGGGGCTGGTGCCCTTGGCCCATGTAGGCCAAGGCGCACCCCCTACAGCCCATGTGGCCCCCGGGGCAGGTGGCCCCACCCTGGTGGGCCCCCGGGACCCTTCCGGTGGTCCCGGTACAATACCGATAAACCCCGAAACTCTTCCGGTGTCCAAAATGTTGGAAATATGCCCTAGAGGCAATAATAAAAGTATTATTATTATATTTCCTTGTTCATGATAATTGTCTTTTATTCATGCTATAACTGTATTATCCGGAAATCGTAATACACGTGTGAATACATAGACCACAATATGTCCCTAGTGAGCCTCTAGTTGACTAGCTCGTTGTGATCAACAGATAGTCATGGTTTCCTGGCTATGGACATTGGATGTTGTTGATAACGGGATCACATCATTAGGAGAATGATGTGATGGACAAGACCCAATCCTAAGACTAGCACAAAGATCGTGTAGTTCGTTTGCTAGAGCTTTGCCAATGTCAAGTATCTCTTCCTTTGACCATGAGATCGTGTAACTCCTGGATACCGTAGGAGTGCTTTGGGTGTATCAAACGTCACAACGTAACTGGGTGACTATAAAGGTGCACTACAGGTATCTCCGAAAGTATCTATTGTTTTATGCGGATCGAGACTGGGATTTGTCACTCCGTGTAAACGGAGAGGTATCTCTGGGCCCACTCGGTAGGACATCATCATATGCGCAATGTGACCAAGGAGTTGATCACGGGATGATGTGTTACGGAACGAGTAAAGTGACTTGCCGGTAACGAGATTGAACAAGGTATTGGATACCGACGATCGAATCTCGGGCAAGTAACATACCGATAGACAAAGGGAATTGAATACGGGATTGATTAAGTCCTTGACATC
>NW_021272450.1:0-1098 GCF_002162155.2 Triticum dicoccoides
CTCAAGCAACTGGCCCACCTCCGACAGCATGGGCTAGCAGTGGCACCACTGCTGGGGTCTAGAGTAACCCACATAGATGGGGGAGTTGGGGAGGGGGGGGGGAGGAGGGACACGCCGTCGCTAACTACCGCCACTCGGTGCTTTGTCAGCATGGTGCCGACCGATGGCGGCGAGGGAAGGATGATAGGACAGGGACCTATGGCCGACGGTGGAGATGGCTTAGGTTTTGACGCCTAGAAGTTTTTTATTTGTTTGATGGAAACATCTTTTTTGTATCAAGACTACCAACACATACCTCCAAGAAATTAATCATTTATGTTAAGTTGTTAACACACATCGTTAAATGTATAATTGTATCTTGTGCATAGTATTATTTGTTGGCGCACGTCCTGGCTAGTCAGCACTCTCGGCCACCACACACCACGCACGCACGCACGCACCACTAACAGACTAACCACATGACTCTGTCTCTATCCCCTGAAATCGCTCCAGGATATACACAAGACCGGCCATCATGCAAACCCACGCAGGAGGCTAGCTAGTATATCGCATGCACTAACAAACTCACCGAATCTTCTCAGCTTTAGCTATTCTTCCAGCCGGCCGTCAGACTCCATCACGCGTCTTGTTGCTTCACACAACATCGCCGTATCGCACGACCTTGTCGTCTCGCACAGAACTGCAGCTTCACACTGTCATCGGCATCTCGCCGTGCTCGCCGTATCGCACGGCAGTCCGGCATCTCGCGTCCTTCGCGCGCCTCCGCTGAAACCTTGCCGGCTAGCTACTCCCTAAACCATCTAAGACTACATGCAAATAGCAAAACTAAATATGCGGATACATTGAATCAAAATTAGTGCTAACATTATTCATGATAAGTCCGGTGGCAATATATTGTTAGCTCTATTTTCTTGCATGTCTTGTTTTAGCTTCATTTTGGTTCGAAAATCTTGTAAATCTGATTAGTCGGCTGTTTAATGGAAATTGATGAGGCGTCTTATTCTCTAAAAAAACATATGAGATGCCCCGCAGCTCCTGCCCTCGCGGCTCTCCGCTAGGGATTCCCTCCCCCGCCGCCGGGCGCGGGCACCCGGCCCC
>NW_021272451.1:0-1452 GCF_002162155.2 Triticum dicoccoides
TATATATTATGTTGCATATTATCGAATCATGTGACGATGCAGGTATATAGATCATCGATGGCGAAAAAGTGCTACGCCGTGTATGTAGAGAAGAAGTGCTATGACGAGTGGTCTGAGTGTTAGACCCAGGTGTACCGGTTTCCGAGCGACGGCCAGAGAGGGTTCGATAGCAGAGCCAAAGCGGAAAATAGTTAGTTTACGTTCACGCTAGTGTGGGAGGGGGATCCGAACCGGCGCCTCAAGAAGTACTACATTATGTATGATGAGACATGCCAGTTAACTTGTATCGCTATATCATGATTATGATGTGACGACATGATTTGTGTTGGATGATATGATGACACTGTTATGTGTATGATATGATGAACATATTGTATGTTTATGATATGATTAGAATACTGTATAAACCTTGTACAAAAACATCGCAAATATGTAGGAAAAAATATGTGAAAATATAGTAGTAGCGCTCATTTGCAGGAAGCAACAACGTCGTAAACAAGCACTACAACTAATTAGCAGCAGCGCTGGACAGGAAAACGCTACTGTTAAGCCACTTAGTAGTAGCGCTGGTCTAGACAGCGCTACTGCTAAGTAGGTATAGCAGTAGCGCGGGACAAACAACGCTACTGCTATAACACTACTAGGGAAAACCTTATACACAGAAATTTAGCAACAGCGCGGGTCAAAAAACTGCGCTAGTGCTACATAGCAGTAGCGACCAAATAAAAACCGCGCTACAGACACAAACTTAGCAGTAGCGCTTGTGGTAGAAAAAATGCTACTACTAATATTCCCATTGGCAGAATGCTAGGCTACGCATAGCAGTAGCGAGCTTCGAAGAAACGCGCTACTGCTAGAGCACAGTTAGCAGCGCGTTTCCTGAGAAGAGGGCTACTACTAACGAAAATAAAATAAGATGAAAAACAAATAAAAATTTAAATGAAAATGAAAGAAATAGAAAAAGGAGAAAGGGAAAAATAAAATGTACAGCAAAATAAACAAAAAAGAGAAAAATCGGAGGAAGGCATAGCAGCAGCGTTTGTTTGTAAGAGGCGCTATAGCTAACGTAGCTGCAGCGCGTGTCCTAGACCCCCGCTGTAGAAACAGAATAGGAAATTAAAAAAGGAAGAAATTTACATAGCTATAGCAGCAGCGCGTTTTGAAGAAAGCGCTATAGCTATCTTAGCTATAGCGCGTTTTGCGAAACGCGCTACCGCTAAGTTTGACTTAACCAAAAACCCGTTTCCCCCCGGCCACCACTTCCCCCAAATCCCTCAAACCCACCCCGCGCGCGCGCCGCCGTCTCCCCGATTCACAGTCGCCCCACTTCGCCGCCGACGACGACGCCACCAGAGCCGTACGCCGTCGACGACACCGGAGCCGCCCCCAACGCCACGGAGCCGCGCGGCCTCGTCAACGCCACCAGAGCCGCCGTCGACGCCACCTTCCTCG
>NW_021272452.1:0-2485 GCF_002162155.2 Triticum dicoccoides
ACCGTATCTCTCAGTCTCCTATTTCTAACACATACATGACACTATATATGCCACCAAGTACCATCCAACAAACCAGACCAAAGTACAGAGACTTGCCATCCTAGGTTTCATCTACCTCTTCAGTACTGTCATTGCAGTTCGGTGCCTAACCGAAGATGGCCATCCACAAGGCTTTGCTTCTTGCAATCCTTGGTTGCATCTGCCTCGGTGGTACTGTCATTTCAGCTCGTGAGCTGAATGATGACTTGTCGATGGTGGCGAAGCATGAGAATTGGATGGTTCAGTATGGCCGTGTGTTACAAGGCGCGCCGGTTCGAGGTTTTCAAAGCCAACGTCGAATTCATTGAAACACTCAATGCCCAGAATCACAAGTTCTGGCTCGGCGTCAACCAGTTCGCTGATATCACCAATGATGAGTTCAGGACAACCAACACAAACAAGGGGTTGAAATCAAACTCCATGCGAGTTCTTTCTACAGGATTCAAGTATGAGAATTTGAGTTTTGATGCTCTTCCAACAACGATGGACTGGAGGGCTAAGGGCGCTGCAAGACTTGAAGAGATACCTGTCCTCCCCTCCGACACTTGTCGCACCTAAGCCACAAGAGATGTTGCTGCTGTATATAGCGGCAACCAATCAAGTGGTTAGTGCTGCGTTAGTAGCGGAGAGGGAGGCAGATGACGAGCCAGCAACCACGGCAGGCGCATCCAACGACAAGCAGGGGGCTTCCCCAGCAAGCTCTGGTCCCGACAAGGATGGATCTGCGCAGACGCGCGAGGAGGTACAGAAGAAAATGGTACAGCGCCCAGTTTACTTTGTCAGTTCCCTTCTGCAGGGGGCTACGTCAAGGTACTCTGGCATGCAGAAATTGCTTTTCGGCCTTCTCATGGCCTCGAGAAAGCTGCGCCATTACTTCCAAGCACATGAGATCACAGTTGTCACTCGTTTTCCGCTGAAGAGGATACTACAGAATCCAGAAGCGACAGGCAGGATTGTTGAGTGGGCACTCGAACTATCAAGCTTTGGCCTCAAGTTTGAGAGCACTTCAACTATCCAAAGCAGAGCATTGGCAGAATTCATAGCAGAATGGACGCAAACACCAGATGAAGAAATTCCAGAAACGAGCATCCCCGTCAAGGAAGCAAGCAAAGAGTGGCTGATGTACTTTGATGGTGCCTTTTCGCTGCAAGGCGCCGGCGCTGGCGTGCTGCTTGTCGCACCCACCGGAGAGCACCTCAAGTACGTAGTCCAGATGCACTTTCCCAAGGAGCAAGCAACAAACAATATTGCAGAGTATGAAGGCTTGCTTGCCGGTCTCAGGATCGCGGCAGACCTTGGGATCAAGAAGCTCGTTGTCAGGGGTGACTCGCAGCTTGTCGTCCGCCAAGTGAACAAGAGCTATCAGAGTCCGTTGATGGAAGCCTACATTGACGAAGTGAGAAAGCTAGAAGAGCACTTTGACGGCCTACAGATGGAGCATGTTCCAAGAGCTCAGAACGCCGTTGCCGATGGCCTGTTAAGGTGCGCCGCACTTAAGTTACCTGTGGAATCAGGGATCTTTGTGCTCAAGCTGACTCAACCGTCTATAACCCCATCAACTGGACAGAGCAAGAAGAGGAAGTTGATTTCTGGTGACTATTTGCCGGCAGAGCTTCCCGAAGCCGCCGCCAAGAAGGTCCCCAATATCAACGCCAAGAGCGCTGAGGAGCAGTCCACTCCGGCAAGCCCCAGGGTTTGTTCCGTTGAAGCAGAAGCTCCCGACAAGTTTTGCTCCGGCAAGATTGCCGGGGAATGTCAAGCTCCGGCAGAGCCGCAGGTTCTTGCCGTAGAAGCGGACGTTCCCGCAGCAGCAGATTTGCCTTGCGCTGAGGAGCAGTCTGCTCCGGCAAGCCCTAGGGTTTGTTCCGTTGAAGCAGAAGCTCCCGGCAAGTTTTGCTCCGGCAAACTTGCCGGGAACGTCAAGCTCCGGCAGAGCCGCCGGTTCTCGCCATAGAAGCGGACGTTCCCGCAGCAGCAGATTTGCCTTTAGTCCTTGTTGTCGAGCCACAAGCTCCAGCATGGGCACAGTAGATTGTCCGTTTCCTTCAGACAAGAGAACTTCCCGAAGAGCAAGAAGAAGCGGAAAGAGTAGCCCGGCAGTCAACTATGTACCAGTTTGTCGACAAGACACTGTACAGAAGAAGACTCAACGGTGTGAAATTGAAGTGTATTCACCGGGAAGACGGACAAAAGCTGTTGGCAGAGATACATGGAGGCATATGTGGTCACCACATTGGCGCAAGAGCACTTGTCGGCAAAGCGTTCCGGCAAGGTTTCTTTTGGCCGACAGCCCTCCAGGATGCAACTGCACAAGTAACCAAGTGTGAAGCGTGCCAGTTCCATTCCAAGCAGATACACCAACCAGCTCAAGCTCTCCAGACGATCCCTTTATCCTGGCCATTTTTGGTCTGGGGGCTCGACATCCTCGGCCCCTTTCCCCGAGCAA
>NW_021272453.1:0-607 GCF_002162155.2 Triticum dicoccoides
AAAAAAAGAAAATAAATAATGCAGAAAACAAAAGAAAAAACAACAATAAGTATTTTGTTGTAAGTAGAAACAAAAGAAAATAAATAAAGCAAGAAAGAAAACAAAAAAAACAAAAAAAGTGTTTTCAAATTTGGAAACTAATGGCACTAACAGAAAGTTTATAATTTTCCTAAAACTAAAAGCAAAAACAATTAAAAAATAAAGCAAAAAACAAAAGAAAATAAATAATGCAGAAAACAAAAGAAAAAAATTTGAAAAAAATAAATATAGCAACAATAAGTAAAGAAAACAAAAAAACAAAAAAATGCCTCCTACTGGGCCGCCACGGCGTGAATACGACTAGAAACCCTACTATGGGCCAGGATTCAGGCCCGCAGTACGCCCAGAAGGCCCATCAGGCAAAGCAATAGCAAGTAGGCCCGAAAGCCTGCGGTGGATAGGAGTTCGAGAGGGGTGCGGCAGTGGGGCTTATAAACCACTGCGCCCCCCTCTCGACTAGCGAGGTAGGACTAAACTTTGGCCCCGAGGCGGGCAGCACAGAGGCCTTTGGTCCCGGTTGGTGGCACCAACCGGGACTAAAGGGGGGGCGTTAGTCCCGGTTGGTGCC
>NW_021272454.1:0-4530 GCF_002162155.2 Triticum dicoccoides
TGTCACATCCCTAGCTTCTGGTGCTGTCTGGTGTGTGCATCATGTTTAAATTCAAATGAAATTTGAATTGAGGAATTTTCAAAAGCCTCAGGAAACCTCTAAAAATAACCAACAATTAAATCTTCTCAAATGTGTCCAAGAAAATGTTCCTGTTATTCCATGGAAATATTGGTAAGAGGTAAAAATTAAACCAATATTTTTGGAGTCACAGAGATAATTATTTTGGCCATTTGAATTAATCCAATAACTATTTGCTTTGGATTTATATTTAATATATATTAAATATGACTCCAATAATTCTGGAAGTTTGTGAGTGGCTTTATATATATTTTAGCAAGCCACATAAAATTCTACAGAATTTATTTAAATGATTTAGTTGCTAAACTAAATCAAAACAAACTACAGAAAATAGAAAACAGAAATAAAAAAAAAGGAGCAGAAGCCTACCTGGCGCTCACCTGGTAGCCAAACCGGCCCAGCACTGTAGCTGGCCGGCCCAGCCCGCCACCGCTACCCCTGTCGTCTTCCTCCCTGCCAGGAGGACGGGCACGCGCCCGGCGCGCGCGGCCACGCGCCCCGGCCACCTCCTCCCTGCCTGGCTGCCTCCTCCTCCCCTGGTCGCCTCCCGCGACGCCACGCAGCCCCTGGCTCCCTCTCTCACTCTCCTTGCTCCTTCCCTCCGTCCCTATCCCCCTCTGCCCCCTCTCCCTCCCGCGACCGAACGGAGCTCGTCGCCACCGACGCTGTTCGCCGCGGCCACCGGCCACCCCTCGCCTCGCCGATGCCTCCAGAAGAATCGCCGCGCCTTCTTCTTCGTCTCCACCAACTCACGTGACGCCGGGAGCCCTGCATCGCCGCCCACGTCGCCGTTCCCCTCCTCGGCCACGGGAACTCGCCGCCGTTCGATTCGCCGCCGACAGGACGTCCCCGAGCCCACTTAGCGTCTCGTCCGACTCTCCGTGAGTTCCTCTTCTCTTCCCCTCAATCCCCGCACCTGATTTCGTCCCCTAGCTCCTTCTTCCACCACGGCCGAAGCTCGCCGCCGCCGTGCCTCGTCGCCATCGTGGCTAGAGCCACTGGAGCTCCCACCTGAGTGCACCATCGTGCTCAGACCGTCTCCACAAGCCCGTAGCACGCCCCAGCTCGCCTTCCCGTGCCCCCTAGCTCTCGCTCGCGTCTCGCCCGAACTCCGGTCGCCGCCGTGAGCTCCGTTCCGACGAGCTCCGTCGACCCCACGACCTCCCACTCGGCCCTCTGGATGCGCGGGAGCAAGGGCCATCCCCTGGTGCCCTCAGCGCGCCAAACTGACGCCTCTAGCGCAAGTCCGGCGTGCCCCGCCGTGTTCTGTGGTCACCGGCGACTCATCGCCGGCGTATCTGACGTGTCGTCGTCATTAGCGCTAATGACCCCACTAACTAACCCCCCAGAGCCACTGACAGCCGGGCCGCACAGCCTAACTAACCGGCTAACTAAAATAGGTTAAGTTTAATCTAATTGCAGTGACCCCACGCGTCGGCGTTGACCTCGCTGACGTGGCCTTTGACCGGCCCCACATGTCTGTGACTCCAGCCAGCACTGTGTCACTGACGTGTGGCCCCCACACGTCAGGTTTGACCTGAGCCAGCCCAGTTGACTGCTGACGTCACAGTGACGTGGTGCTGACGCCATAATTCATTTTCTGGAATTATTTTAATTCTAAATATTCAGGAAATTCCAGAAAATAGCTAAAACTTCAATAATTCATAGAAAATTAACCGTAACTCCAAATTAAATAATTTATATATGAAAAATTATCAGAAAAATTCAAGGAATCCATCTGTACCATTTACATGCATGTTAGAACAACTTATAGATGCTGTTTAGCACAAATCATACTAATGGCATTTAAATATCCACATATGGAGTTTGAATTTGAATCTTGGATTCAAACCAACTTCATTTAATCTGGTTTTAGGTGCATTAGCCCAAAACACATTCATATTGCCATGTCATAGCATGCATCATATTGTGCATTGCATTGATCGTGTTTTTCTGTATTTGCCGGTATCTGTCCCCTCTCGATAGACGTGATACCGATGATGTGATCGTTGACACTGATGAAGACTCAATGTTATCTTCAGAAGTGCCAGGCAAGCAAAACCCCCTTGTTCATTCCGATACAATCCTACTCTCTCGCTCCTGCTCTCTTTTACTGCATTAGGACAACACCGATTCATCTGTTACTTGCTGCGGTAGCTGAACCCCTTTATCCTTTGCATGACCTGTCATTGCCACAGTAAATAGATGAAACCCACTAGCATGAGTAGGAGTTGTTTGAGCCCTGTTGTGCCTACTCATTCATGCTTGTTTGTCATGCCTACTACTGCTTAGAGTTGAGTCAGGTCTGATTCATCGGGGATGAATCAGAGGTGTGTGAACATGTCCTACTGTGTGTGAGCTAAGTGTGTGAACACGATTTGGTAAAGGTAGCGGTGAGAGGCCATGTAGGAGTACATGGTGGGTTGTCTCATTGCAGCCATCCTCAGGAACTGAGTTCTGTGTTTGTGATCCATGATTCAGCTACTACCACGCATTGGGCCCGAAACCAATGGACCCTCTCGGCTTCTTAATCACCCTTGTCCTCTGTCCAGGAGTTGCAAGTAGTTTCTGGTGTTTGTAGTATGCTGGAGGCCGTGCGCAGCGCTGACCGTAGGGGTGGGCTGTGATGCGGTAGGCACGTGGCCGGGTAAACCGGGCGCCCGTTTGGTGTCACGGAACCCTGTTCACATCGTTTGGGGCTGTGAGCGAAACTCCGGTCGGATCTCCTCATGGATGGAACCCGAATAGGCGATAAACCTGGACTAGAGACTCGAGTGTTTAGGCAGGCCGTGGCCGACACCCACGTTGGGCTTCCGCTTGAAGGTTGCCGAGTACATGTCGTGTAAACGGCGGTAAGTGGTGAGAGCGTGTGTGAAGAAGTACACCCCTGCAGGGTTAATATGATCTATTCGAATAGCCGTGTCCGCGGAAAAGGACTTCTGGGTTGCTTATATCAGTTCATAGACAAGTGAAAGTGGATACTCTAAAATACGCAAGATAAGCGTGAGTGCTATGGATGGCGTTCTCGTAGGGAGACGGGAGCGGATCCATAGTGGTGTATTGATATGGTGAATATGTGGACTCGTGTGTAGATAGTTCTGATGTAAGTAGTTCTGATGTAAGTCTTGCTGGGTACATTTGTACTCACGTTTGCCTATTTTATGTTTTTGCAGAGAGACTTCAGTCTCACTAGTATTTCCGCGTGGTCTTCGACGTTTAGCTTGTTACCTCAGCTACGATCTTGTGCCTCGGCAGGATTTGGTAGATAGTCAGGCTTCTCAGCCTTTTTCATTTATAGATGTCTGTACTCAGACATGATAGCTTCCGTTTGTGCTTGATTTGTATGCTCTGAATGTTGGGTCATGAGACCCATGTTTGTAATATCTCGCTCCTCGGAGCCTATTGAATAGATTACTTGAGTCATAGAGTCATGTTGTGATGCCATGTTGTATTTGCACATATCGAGCATATTGTGTGTATGTTATTGAAATGCTTGGTATGTGTGGGATCTGACCATCTAGTTGTTTATCTTTAGTAGCCTCTCTTACGGGGAAATGTCTCCTAGTGTTTCCACCGAGCCATGGTAGCTTGCTACTGCTCCGGAACACTTAGGCTGGCCGGCATGTGTCCTTCTTCGTTCCTGTGTCTGTCCCTTCAGGGAAATGTCACGCGGTGAATACCGGAGTCCTGTTAGCCCGCTACAGCCCGGTTCACCGGAGTCCTGCTAGCCCAGTGCTACAGCCTGGATTCACTCGCTGATGACCGACACGTTCGATGCTGGGTCATGGATGCCTGTCCCTGTAAGTCTGTGCCGCTTTGGGTTTACGACTAGCCATGTCAGCCCGGGCTCCTTATCATATGGATGCTAGCGACACTGTCATATACGTGTGCCAAAAGGCGCAAACGGTCCCGGGCAAAGGTAAGGGGACACCCGTGGGAATACCGTGCGTGAGGCCGCAAAGTGATATGAGGTGTTACATGCTAGATCGATGTGGCATTGAGTCGGGGTCCTGACAGTGTTGGTATCAGAGCTTGATTGCCTGTAGGATTACCAAGCCAAACTGGTCGAAGTTGAGTCTAGAAAGTCTTAGTTATATAAGGGAATTGATTGTGGGATGGAACGTAAGGCTCTTTTTACTCCTTATACCTTATGCCTTCTGATCTGAGTCATCATCTTCTCCTCTACGGGGATTAAGAACTAGGCTTTCTCTTCTTTCTATTAGGATCACGTGTTACTAATCCGCAGACTTATAAGATTGTTGATTTAAGTCCCAGTTCAGTTCCTACTACTTCCGTATGTTAATTGTTGATCTCGAAACCTTGATATTGTGCTTCTGAGTGGTTATGCCACCATTTTTGTGATTGTCTCAAATCTTTTTGAGCAATTATAGCCGTTATGCTGTCCGAGTCATCCCAGGTTTCTAAATAGTCCGATGCATTTGCAAATCCCTT
>NW_021272454.1:4540-6650 GCF_002162155.2 Triticum dicoccoides
TGTAGTGTGTGTTGAAGAAAGGTGATATCTTCATCGATTGGTCCCTGTGATCAGTTGCTGGATCTATTATCTTATCCAATCTTTGATTTGAGTATGGGCTATCGTCAAATCAAATCAGAACCAACGATATTCGTAATGTTGTCTTACTCGTGGTTTTCCTCGAGCATACACCATTATATTCTTATGGGTCTGACCAATGCTATCACCGTGTTCACACGATGGTGGAAGTCCAGTGATATGGGAATTCCGATGAGTTGTTGTTGAGCTCATCGACAACATCCTTATCTTCTTCATGATTCTGTTGGACATTAAGCTAGTGTTGGAAACTTTGTAAACAATGCCTTCGAGTTCCGTCTCTGAGGTATATGTTTGGATGAAAGAAGTGACTTCCTTTGATTCACGTGCATTTGATGTAAGTTGCCGCCGTGAATTCGAGAAAGCATGTTTTTTTACCTCCTCTGGAACCATCCCAAGTCAGTTATGCACGTGCGAAGTATTCTGTGGTTTGATAGACTGATCATCTCCATTCCATATGTGTATCCTAGCACACCAAGCCACTGACTGATTTGTTCAAGGAGAAAGAGTATCTTCATAAGAGCTAATCCGGACTTATGAAAGAACTTCGATATCATCGCTGATGGTTCCCAACCAGAACTCGGTAGTGTTTAATTATAAGACTACTACGTGGCCATGCTTGTCTGGGACAACGTGTTCACATGTTAGTAGCAGAACCAGCTCATGTTTGGAGCTTGCTATCGTAGTTCATTCCCGAGAATCTCGTAACGTCATCTCATCGATTTGTGTTGCAAACTTTCGTTTTTCTTCCTAGACTCGATGAGTCTGGAATATCCTGACACCAACCAGATCTGAGTCTTAGGCAGATATGATGGTTGGAATATTTCCCAAGAACTATAATATTGGTCCCTCGATAACCGGTAAGGTGGATGTCGTGGCCAACACACCCAACCGGAAGACCTATTATTATAATATCTTGATTGAAGAAGTTGGCCACCTCCCATAGGGATTTCGTAGGATTTACTCCCTAGTTGCCCCTATGGATTTTGAGATCCCGAAGTCCGACCTTCTACTTGATGTTCTAGATATCAAACCATATTTATGAATGGGTTACGCTAGCACATCAAGGAGAACATTAGAAGCGGAGTGCTAAATGTCTCTCGGTCGATCGTCCAGATTTTGTTCCTTGGCTCGCTAAGGTGAAATCTGAGAAAGTATTATCCTCCTTTGCATCTGCATCGTCCATCGCTATTCATCATGGTAGTATGTTGTGTTGCCAGGATCCTTGACACGGATGTTGGTAAACCTTGATGATTATGGAAATGCTCAAGTTCTTGAGAGCACGCACAAGCGCTACGTGTTATCATCAGCACTACCTTGGATTCCTCTCAGTTTTCCTCGGCAATGCTATGACCTTCTCAAACCGTGAAATCACTCTCTATTGTTGGGTTCTTCCCTAGTTACCAGAATCATTCCCAGCATTTGCATTTTGTTCCCAGCTTGCACCGCCAATGTGCCATTCTACCATGGGTCTCCTCCATTTCCGGTGACAAGCAAATTCATCCATTACGTTGTCTTCAACAAGGTAATCCACATCATCCAAGTCCGAGTATGCCATTCTGCCGACCCCGCCAATCGATTGCTATGATTTGCCTTCGGCTGATATAGAGAGTCTCAGTGATCTCTATATCAAAGGTAATTCTTTTTGCCACTTAAGATAATAATCTACGAATCACCCTTCTCCAGGATGTTTCGTCGTGGTGTCATGGCAATTCAACTCCTCGCTATGTTGACAACCGATCACCACATTCTTAAGTCTGGAATTGCTGTCTACCTAGTGAACCTCGTCACCTGCTCCACTCCGTCCCTCTAGAGGTATGCTTCGTCTCTCAGCTTGAGAGATGTTGCTATGTCACATTCCGGGAGTTAATCCTGAGTTGTTCGATCTTCGAGAAGATCGACCCTTCTAGAGTCTCCTTCTTCCCTCCATGTCATGTTGACAGGATTTCTCAGAGCAAGACTTCAAGACAATAATGATGAATGAATCAACGTTCAACTGAAGTGCACCCTGGATCGTGAAGATTATACTAGTTTG
>NW_021272455.1:0-932 GCF_002162155.2 Triticum dicoccoides
TTTCAATATAGAAATCAACATACAAGTACCTGGCCCAGATTGACCAAACGAAAAGGACTAAACCAAACCAAGAAAAGGACGCAATCCTTCCTTTAGTTTGCTCATTCGATTAATTAGTTACATCGAAGATCTAGACAGAAGGTCCTGTGTTCAATTCCCACAATGTTGATTTATTTTGACCCAATTATTTTTCGCGGTCTCTATGAAAGCCCATAAAAGGCCCATCAACATAGAAGTACCTGGCCCAGATTGACCAAACGAAAAGGACTAAACCAAACCAAGAATACATATTCCCTTTAATAGTAGGATAATTCCTTTTCTAATTTAGTACCCCCAACACATTGAAGCCTATGGATCCTTCCTTTCAATATAGAAATCAACATAGAAGTACCTGGCCCAGATTGACCAAACGAAAAGGACTAAACCAAACCAAGAAAAGGACGCAATCCTTCCTTTAGTTTGCTCATTCGCTTAATTAGTTACATCGAAGATCTAGACAGAAGGTCATGTATTCAATTCCCACAATGTTGATTTATTTTAACCCAATTATTTTTTGCGGTCTCTATGAAAGCCCATAAAAGGCCCATCAACATAGAAGTACCAGGCCCAGATTGACCAAACGAAAAGGACTAAACCAAACCAAGAATACCTATTCCCTTTAATAGTAGGTTAATTCCTTTTTTAATTTAGTAGCCCCAACACATTGAAGCCCATGGATCCTTCCTTTCAATATAGAAATCAACATAGAAGTACCTGGCCCAGATTGACCAAACGAAAAGGACTAAACCAAACCAAGAAAAGGACGCAATCCTTCCTTTAGTTTGCTAATTCGCTTAATTAGTTACATTGAAGATCTAGACAGAAGGTCCTGTGTTCAATTCCCACAATGTTGATTTATTTTGACCCAATTATTTTTCGCGGTCTCTATGAAA
>NW_021272455.1:4573-5049 GCF_002162155.2 Triticum dicoccoides
AACATAGAAGTACCTGGCCCAGATTGACCAAACGAAAAGGACTAAACCAAACCAAGAATACCTATTCCCTTCAATAGTACGATAATTCCTTTTTTAATTTAGTAGACCCAACAAAGTGAAGCCTATGGATCCTTCCTTTCAATATAGAAATCAACATAGAAGTACCTGGCCCAGATTGACCAAACGAAAAGGACTAAACCAAACCAAGAATACATATTCCCTTTAATAGTAGGATAATTCCTTTTTTAATTTAGTAGCCCCAACACATTGAAGCCTATGGTTCCTTCCTTTCAATATAGAAATCAACATAGAAGTACCTGGCCCAGATTGACCAAACGAAAAGGACTAAACCAAACCAAGAAAAGGACGCAATCCTTCCTTTAGTTTGCTCATTCTCTTAATTAGTTACATCGAAGATCTAGACAGAAGGTCATATGTTCAATTCCCACAATGTTGATTTATTTTGACCCAATTAT
>NW_021272455.1:5352-5988 GCF_002162155.2 Triticum dicoccoides
AAAGGCCCATCAACAAAGAAGTACCTGGCCCAGATTGACCAAACGAAAAGGACTAAACCAAACCAAGAATACATATTCCCTTTAATAGTAGGATAATTCCTTTTTTAATTTAGTAGACCCAACAAAGTGAAGCCTATGGATCCTTCCTTTCAATATAGAAATCAACATAGAAGTACCTGGCCCAGATTGACCAAACGAAAAGGACTAAACCAAACCAAGAAAAGGACGCAATCCTTCCTTTAGTTTGCTCATTCGCAAAATTAGTTACATCGAAGATCTAGACAGAAGGTCCTGTGTTCAATTCCCACAATGTTGATTTATTTTGACCCAATTATTTTTCGCGGTCTCTATGAAAGCCCATAAAAGGCCCATCAACATAGAAGTACCTGGCCCAGATTGACCAAACGAGAAGGACTAAACCAAACCAAGAATACCTATTCCCTTTAATAGTAGGATAATTCCTTTTTTAATTTAGTAGACCCAACAAAGTGAAGCCTATGGATCCTTCGTTTCAATATAGAAATCAACATAGAAGTACCTGGCCCAGATTGACCAAACGAAAAGGACTAAACCAAACCAAGAAAAGGACGCAATCCTTCCTTTAGTTTGCTCATTCGCTTAATTAGTTACATCGAG
>NW_021272455.1:8078-8902 GCF_002162155.2 Triticum dicoccoides
TGTGTTCAATTCCCACAATGTTGATTTATTTTGACCCAATTATTTTTCGCGGTCTCTATGAAAGCCCATAAAAGGCCCATCAACATAGAAGTACCTGGCCCAGATTGACCAAACAAGAAGGACTAAACCAAACCAAGAATACCTATTCCCTTTAATAGTAGGATAATTCCTTTTTTAATTTAGTAGCCCCAACACATTGAAGCCTATGGATCCTTCCTTTCAATATAGAAATTAACATAGAAGTACCTGGCCCAGATTGACCAAACGAAAAGGACTAAAACAAACCAAGAAAAGGACGCAATCCTTCCTTTAGTTTGCTCATTCGCTTAATTAGTTACATCGAGGATCTAGACAGAAGGTCCTGTGTTCAATTCCCACAATGTTGATTTATTTTGACCCAATTATTTTTCGCTCTCTCTATGGAAGCCCATAAAAGGCCCATCAACATAGAAGTACCTGGCCCAGATTGACCAAAGGAAAAGGACTAAACCAAACCAAGAATACCTATTCCCTTTAATAGTACGATAATTCCTTTTTTAATTTAGTAGACCCAACAAAGTGAAGCCTATGGATCCTTCGTTACAATATAGAAATCAACGTAGAAGTACCTGGCCCAGATTGACCAAACGAAAAGGACTAAACCAAACCAAGAAAAGGACGCAATCCTTCCTTTAGTTTGCTCATTCGATTAATTAGTTACATCGAAGATCTAGACAGAAGGTCCTGTGTTCAATTCCCACAATGTTGATTTATTTTGACCCAATTATTTTTCGCGGTCTCTATGAAAGCCCATAAAAGGCCCATCAACATAGAAGTACCTGGCC
>NW_021272455.1:9521-10736 GCF_002162155.2 Triticum dicoccoides
CAAACCAAGAAAAGGACGCAATCCTTCCTTTAGTTTGCTCATTCGATTAATTAGTTACATCGAAGATCTAGACAGAAGGTCCTGTGTTCAATTCCCACAATGTTGACTTATTTTGACCCAATTATTTTTCGCGGTCTCTATGAAAGCCCATAAAAGGCCCATCAACATAGAAGTACCTGGCCTAGATTGACCAAACGAAAAGGACTAAACCAAACCAAGAATACATATTCCCTTTAATAGTAGGATAATTCCTTTTTTAATTTAGTAGCCCCAACACATTGAAGCCTATGGACCCTTCCTTTCAATATAGAAATCAACATAGAAGTAGATGGCCCAGATTGACCAAACGAAAAGGACTAAACCAAACCAAGAAAAGGACGCAATCCTTCCTTTAGTTTGCTCATTTGCTTAATTAGTTACATCGAAGATCTAGACAGAAGGTCCTGTGTTCAATTCCCACAATGTTGATTTATTTTGACCCAATTATTTTTCGCGGTCTCTATGAAAGCCCATAAAAGGCCCATCAACATAGAAGTACCTGGCCCAGATAGACCAAACGAAAAGGACTAAACCAAACCAAGAATACCTATTCCCTTTAATAGTAGGATAATTCCTTTTTTAATTTAGTAGCCCCAACACATTGAAGCCTATAGATCCTTCCTTTCAATATAGAAATCAACATAGAAGTACCTGGCCCAGATTGACCAAACGAAAAGGACTAAACCAAACCAAGAAAAGGACGCAATCCTTCCTTTAGTTTGCTCATTCGCTTAATTAGTTACATCGAAGATCTAGACAGAAGGTCCTGTGTTCAATTCCCACAATGTTGATTTATTTTGACCCAATTATTTTTTGCGGTCTCTATGGAAGCCCATAAAAGGCCAATCAACATAGAAGTACCTGGCCCAGATTGACCAAACGGAAAGGACTAAACCAAACCAAGAATACCTATTCCCTTTAATAGTAGGATAATTCCTTTTTTAATTTAGTAGCCCCAACTCATTGAAGCCTATGGATCCTTCCTTTCAATATTGAAATCAACATAGAAGTACCTGGCCCAGATTGACCAAACGAAAAGGACTAAACGAAACCAAGAAAAGGTTGCAATCCTTCCTTTAGTTTGCTCATTCGCTTAATTAGTTACATCGAAGATCTAGACAGAAGGTCCTGTGTTCAATTCCCACAATGTTGATTTATTTTGACCCAATTATTTTT
>NW_021272455.1:12915-13670 GCF_002162155.2 Triticum dicoccoides
CATAAAAGGCCCATCAACATAGAAGTACCTGGCCCAAATTGACCGAACGAAAAGGACTAAACCAAACCAAGAATACCTATTCCCTTTAATAGTAGGATAATTCCTTTTTTAATTTAGTAGCCCCAACACATTGAAGCCTATGGATCCTTCCTTTCAATATAGAAATCAACATAGAAGTACCTGGCCTAGATTAACCAAACGAAAAGGACTAAACCAAACACAGAAAAGAACACAATCCTTCCTTTAGTTTGCTCATTCGCTTAATTAGTTACATCGAAGATCTAGACAGAAGGTCCTGTGTTCAATTCCCACAATGTTGATTTATTTTGACCCAATTATTTTTCGGGGTCTCTATGAAAGCCCATAAGAGGCCCATCAACATAGAAGTACCTGGCCCAGATAGACCAAACGAAAAGGACTAAACCAAACCAAGAATACCTATTCCCTTTAATAGTAGGATAATTCCTTTTTTAATTTAGTAGCCCCAACACATTGAAGCCTATGGATCCTTCCTTTCAATGTAGAAATCAACATAGAAGTACCTGGCCCAGATTGACCAAACGAAAAGGACTAAACCAAACCAAGAAAAGGACGCAATCCTTCCTTTAGTTTGCTCATTCGCTTAATTAGTTACATTGAAGATCTAGACAGAAGGTCCTGTGTTCAATTCCCACAATGTTGATTTATTTTGACCCAATTATTTTTCGCGGTCTCTATGAAAGCCCATAAAAGGCCCATCAACGTAGAAGTACCTG
>NW_021272456.1:0-1192 GCF_002162155.2 Triticum dicoccoides
TTTTCTGTTAAAGATGATCATCATCTTTACAAGTCTTTCTCAATGTGATCACAAGTAATTCAGAGGCATCACAAGTAATTCAGAGCATCACAAGGCATTAGTAGTTCAGTACATGAACAAGTTTTACAAACCCATATAAGAACAAGTGAATTCTAGTCCCATTGACACTCCTGGTTTTCTACAAACACCAAGTACTAGGGCACACAAAAGTTCTGAAATTTGTGTGCCTAACTGAATTAACTGAATTTTCAGTAACCGAATAAACTGAATTTTCAAAACTGCAAGAAGCCAATTAAAAAAAATCCAACAACACTAGAACTGAGCTGATTGACAGTAGTTTTGTTCACTGTTATGAAGAGAAACTTCTTCTTGTAAGAAAGGACTTCGCGTGTGGTTTGGAATATTCAGAAATCAAGTTGAAATATAAAACCATATAGAGGTAGGTATGCTACAAGTCTACAACATATATACTAATTAATCAACTGCAATCAGGAGACAGTTTCTTCTTCTAAGTCCATCTCACGGTTCGCTGAATTAAGAAAAATACATCAAAATTAGAGACTTTAGGCAAAATACATCAAAATCAGGAGACAATTTCTTCTTCTAATTATCCAGTTTCTTAAGGCAAATGGATTGCTAGGTCAGTACCGGGACTACTATAGCATAGTCATGCTGAGCAAGAAGGTATTTGTGGAGAAGTTCATATGCCCTCACAAGGGAGCTGCACCACACCTCGCTGATGACTATGCAACCGCTTGCAAAGGGGAAATGCCGTCTAATTTTGGAATAGCCTCAGAAAATTGGCCTAACTGGATGTTGGCTATCTTTTATAGTGTCTCTGTTACATGCCAGTTTGGTCATTGCTAACTCTTGATGTAACTGATATTTTGATTCCTGAACCCCCGATATGCTGTTGTGGTTAATCCTAAGAGAAGATTTTGAACAATGAGAAGTCCATGGATATGTTGTGTTTCTGACTTCCGTTGAGGATCATGGAAATTGGATATGTGAGTGGTCGGTGGACCAACTTTTCACTAAAAATAACAGAAGAGTCCTTTGTTTTCCACTAAAATTATCAGTGTCATCTGGTTTCAAAATTGGAGGTTAAGATAGCTTGAATTTTTCGCTGGGATTAGACTTACGTTTTATTCAAAAATTCCAGCTAACTCTCTCTCAAACAAAAGAAAAATGA
>NW_021272457.1:0-2209 GCF_002162155.2 Triticum dicoccoides
GTTTTTGACACTAGTTGGCGTGTACAAAAAATGGCAAAAACATACCCAATATTTCTTAATCCACGCCAAAAACTACTACCTAGTGCCAAAAATTTCTTACTAGTGCTATTATTTACAGTATAATGCAATCCCATAACGTTCCATAATCCCTTTCTTTCAAAAAAATCACTTCCGGAGAGAAGATTGCTATCTCCACGCGAGCTTCTCATAGGCCAGCGCCACCGCATGTAGTCATGTGAGAGAGAGGGAGACATCCATGCAACATGCAGAGAGAGGAGAACGCGGGCGGACAACCAATGGGCTGCATGGGGCATTTATAGCTGCTAACTCCTCCCATCCATGCACCAGGAGTATTTCCGTCCAGAAAGCATGCAGCGAGCCCCTGCCTTGGTATCCGGGTATGCTCTTATGCGTAGAGTAAAAATAATCGGAGGGAGTACTAGTAGTAAATAATAGCCTCACCCCTTCGCTGAGGAACGATCTACAGTTGGAAGGGACGAGGCCCTGCGGTTATTACGCTCTTATCTCCTCCTCGCCAGTTCCCCTTCCCCCGAAGAGAAGGCAGTTCGTCGCTGCTCCCATGGATTCGCCAGGCGGTTCTCCTCCTCGTCGGGGCTGGGAGACCTTGTACGATGATCCTGTGGGAAAAATCGCACGCCGCTCCGACGTCCTCACCGCCGCAAGACTCGGTGCTTCCTGCACCAACTTTTTCAAGACGCTGCTTAAACAAGCCATGCTTGTTGGTCTTCCATGCATCCTCGAGGAGAAGGTTCTTCTATGGGACAATCCTTCAAACAGTCCACCGCTCCCTGGACATGGTTGCACGTTGACTCCGCTAGAGTTGCCGACGTTGAGAGGTAGTCGGATTTTGTCCGATGAGCAGGTCAGTAATGGAGTTTGATCATGTAGTACATAGTTATTCCATTTTCATCCCGTAATTTCTCCGCTGCCCACCGTCTTATATATAGGTCTGGGTCGGTGCCAACGAAGATTGGCTTGCATACCTCCGGCCGGATACCACCGTCATTTTGCACAACATCCACAGCAGTGCGGCCGTTCCGGTAGACCCCTTCTCCACCATTGGGATTGGCCTTCCGGACTGGCTGGGCAAGAATACGTATGATGATGCCTACATGAGATTGAAGAAGATAGAAATTGCGGACCCGCCGACAAAGCGACGCGGCTACGACGATTACTATCTCATCGTGGTGTTCGACATAAGGATTGCCATCAATGCAGGAGGCAGTAACGGCAGAGGCTGGCGCATGTTGGCGGTGGCAGATTTGTACCCCTACACGTTCGAAGACGCCGTGCGCCATCTAGGCTGCATCTTCGCGGTGACAAGCTAGGGGACTTGTTTCATCTGGTTGACATCCTATGGTACGGGAGATTACAAATGGAATGCACAAACCATCATTTGCATCCTTAACGGTACTCCATTATTTTGCAGGGACCAGTCATCCCCCGATCAAAATAAGATCGCCGATCCTGGATGTGCATTTGCATCCGCGATTTGGTCTAACCTGGAACCTTGTAGCTGACTTTGGCATATTGGGATCAACTATCTTAGCAGTCGTTACCCATGGTACCACTGATGTGCAACACAGTCACCTAATCTACCACGATCGGACCGTCACCATCTACCCAGGTATTCCATTTTTTAACCCTCTCGCCTTCTCTTTCATTGTTGTACTAGTAGTATACTTTGTAGTACTAGTAGGAGTACTTTTTACCTTGGAGGACGCGTATAGCTAGCTAGGCCCTTGAAAACTTGAACCCACTAGCTGCCACCATTTTTGTTTTTCCATGTCTTACTATCTCATCCATGTAGCCAAGAGTGGCTATATATAATAAGCCGATTATTTTACTTCCTCTATACCGGAGTAGTACTATTTGCTGCACAGTATTACTGACCGCCACATTTGAGCACAACATTATTATGCATGGACCTTGACTATGTACGTCACCATGTGTCCAGATCTGGGATGCCGCATGTACCAGATGAACAGCGCCGAGTTCGACCCCCGTGATGCTACATGGGTGCTGAGTAACACTCTTGGAGAGTACTCGCTTTTCATCGGGGACATCTACCCCATTGTGAAGCGGATGCCACCTTCCGTGCACGACACGAAAGGCCTGCCGTTCATGAAGCATGGTTGTGTCTTCAGTGCGCACCACCGGATGAACGACATGCTGGGACACGCTATCC
>NW_021272458.1:9934-11365 GCF_002162155.2 Triticum dicoccoides
ACACGGACCCTTACACGGACCCGTGAACGGGCTGTACGTGGACACGGGAAAAAAGTGCCCGACGGCCGTCGTGGACGGAAGTTGACGCGCGCCATGGAAAACTGGGCAAAACCACGTACGTGGCACACGCCGCGTACACGGACCCTTACACAGACCCGTGAACGGGCTGTACGTGGACACGGGAAAAAAGTGCCCGACGGCCGTCGTGAACGGAAGTTGACGCGCGCCATGGAAAACTGGGCAAAACCATGTACGTGGCACACGCCGCGTACACGGACCCGTACACGGACCCGTGAACGGGTATGAGAGGTCCGGGAAAAAATGGCCCATACACCATGTGAACCGGCTCAAAACCAGCTAATGATGGTCAACAAACGGTGCCATGGCAGCGAAAACATGTCTCATGGCAAAAAAACGCTGCCACGGCAGCGTTTCAAAAACAGTGTACCCCTCCTTCACAAACTAAGGGCAGGGGTCCCAATGGGGGCTAAAACCCTCGGGTATAGTAGGGAGGAGGGGTCCTTCCTGGTGGGCGTACGGAACACGGGTGATTTTTCTTAGGGAAAACACCCGTGTTCACGTACGCCCATCCTTTCCCAACGTTGCCTCGGATGTCCCGTCGTTATGCCATCACGAAGGTGTTGGCCCGGTCCCGTGTACGTCTCGTGAGAAATTCTGACCCAACAGCCGAAGGTGGCTCGGGAAACAGGAAAGTACCCCGTTGCGTGCACGATCCGACCGACGGTAAACAGTCGCAACGATGTCCCTCCAATGTCGCCTTCGGAAAAACGTTGCCCCTCGGTGGCAACGTCATCGCTGTCCCGGTTCCCTGTACGTCTCAAGTGAAATTCTGACCCAACAGCCGAATGCGGCTCGGGAAACAGGAAAGTAGCCTGTTTCGTGCACGATAAGACCGTCCGACAACGTTGCACCGATGTCCCGATAAAGTTGCCTTTGGAAAATCGTTGCATCCGTATCTTTATTGCTGCTGCTGTGACACGCGTGATTTGGCCTTGCAGGACGCCTTCGTGCAAGTGATCCTCCCGTGCTATGCACGGGCGGAGGCTTGGTTGGTTTGACCGCTTGTTGGCTACTAAGCGCATGAGTAGCTTTGGACCCGTGTCTGCCGGTAGATCCCCCGTTGTACTGCGGCCGACTACCGGCGCCGTGTCCCGTCCCTCGTGTGGCTTTTACTCGCTGGATTAATAGTGCTTGCGTGCTAGTACCCGACCTACGGGAAGTGGTGCTTCGGATAATTGTTGCCTCGCGGCGGACGCCCATTGGGTGTGCCGCTGCGGCCAAATAGCGCTTGCGGCGTTGCCTCGTGGGGCTGGCACATTACGTGCCCGTTGCTATCAAGGCAACCTCGCTCCCGCTTTTGGTCTCGGATGCTGCTCACGATAAAGGGTCGTGGCCCTTTCGGTTGCCTCG
>NW_021272459.1:0-1183 GCF_002162155.2 Triticum dicoccoides
CGCTTCCGCTTAGCGATCTACAAGGGTATGTAGATGCACTCTCCTTCTACTCGTAGCTGGTTTCTCCATAGATAGATCTTGGTGACGCGTAGGAAAATTTTGAATTTCTGCTACGTTCCCCAACAGTGGCATCATGAGCTAGGTCTATTGCGTAGATTCTTTGCACGAGTAGAACACAAAGTAGTTGTGGGCGTTGATGTTGTTCAATATGCTTACCGTTACTAGTCCAATCTTGTTTCGACGGTATTGTGGGATGAAGCGGCCCGGACCGACCTTACACGTACTCTTACGTGAGACAGGTTCCACCGATTGACATGCACTTGGTGCATAAGGTGGCTAGCGGGTGCCAGTCTCTCCCACTTTAGTCGGAACGGATTCGATGAAAAGGGTCCTTATGAAGGGTAAATAGCAATTGGCATATCACGTTGCGGTCTTGCGTAGGTAAGAAACGTTCTTGCTAGAAACCCATAGCAGCCACGTAAAACATGCAACAACAATTAGAGGACGTCTAACTTGTTTTTGCAGGGTATGCTATGTGATGTGATATGGCCAAGAAGAATGTGATGAACGATATGTGATGTATGAGATTGATCATGTTCTTGTAATAGGATTCACGACTTGCATGTCGATGAGTATGACAACCGGCAGGAGCCATTGGAGTTGTCTTTATTTTTTGTATGACCTGCGTGTCATTGAAGAACGCCATGTAACTTACTTTACTTTATTGCTAAACGCGTTAGCCATAGAAGTAGAAGTAGTCGTTGGCGTGACAACTTCATGAAGACACGATGATGGAGATCATGATGATGGAGATCATGGTGTCATGCCGGTGACGATGATGATCATGGAGCCCCGAAGATGAAGATCAAAAGGAGCAAAATGATATTGGCCATATCATGTCACTATTTGATTGCATGTGATGTTTATCATGTTTATGCATCTTGTTTACTTAGGACGACGGTAGTAAATAAGATGATCCCTTAAAAAATTTCAAGAAGTGTTCTCCCCTAACTGTGCACCGTTGCTACAGTTCGTCGCTTCTAAGCACCACGTGATGATCGGGTGTGATGGATTCTTACGTTCACATACAACGGGTGTAAGACAGTTTTACACAGCGAAAACACTTAGGGTTAACTTGACGAGCCTAGCATGTGCAGACATGGCCTCGGAACACGGAGACCGA
>NW_021272460.1:0-2283 GCF_002162155.2 Triticum dicoccoides
CTCCGCCTCGACCCCCTCCTTCCTCCCCACCGACCCACGGCCCTCCGGAAGCCCCGCAACGCCGCCACCATCGCCGTTCCGTCGCCGGCCACCGAAGCTCGCCGCCGTTCGATTCGCCGCCGACAGGACATCCCCGAGCCCACTGACCAACCCTGCGGAACCGCGGTGAGCTCCTCTGCCGTTCGCCCCTTTTTCCCGTCGCTCCGCACGCTCCCTAGCGCTAGCGCTGCCGTGCCCGAAGCTCGCCGCCGCCGCGCCTCATCGCCGGCGTGGCTAGAGCCACCACAGCTCGAATCCGAGCACACCGCTGTGCTCAGAGAACTCCCAGGAGCCCGTAGCGCCCACCAGCCCCTCCTCCCATGCACCATAGCGCCATCTTCGCTGTTGCCCGAGCTCCGGCCGCCGCCGCGAGCTCGACTCCGGCGAGTACAGCGCACCCCGTCCGCTCCTTCCTGCTCCGTTGGATGCGGAAGAGCACGGGCTACACCCCGGTGGTCTCCGCGAGTCCAGCCGCCGCCTGTAGCTCAAGTCCGGCGAGCTCCCGCCGCAGTTTTGGTCGTCGCCGGCCGAACTCCGGCGAAGTCGACGTGGCTTAGTTAATTAGTCACTAACCCCCCCACCTACTGACGCTGACAAGTGGGCCCCAGGGCTTAGTCAAAGCTAACCAGCCCGGGTCAACGCGGGATTAGTCCCTGTGTCACTGACGTGTGGACCCCACACGTCAGGTTTGACCCGGGGCAGCCCTGTTGACTTGCTGATGCAAGCATGACGCAGTGCTGATGTCATAACTCATTTTCTGGATTTAACTTAATTCTGAAATTCCAGAAAATAACTAAAACTTCAATAAATCATAGAAAATTAACCGTAACTCCAAATTAAATAAAGTATATATGAAAAATTATCAGAAAAATTCAAGGAATCCATCTGTACCATTTTCATGCATGTTAGAACAACTTATAGCTGCTGTTTAGCACAAATCAATTAAAGGGCCTTTATTTAATCACATATGGAGTTTGAATTTGAATTTTATATTCAAACCAACTTCATTTAATCTGTTGCTAGTCGCATTAGCCCAAAACACATTCATATTGCCATGTCATAGCACGCATCATATTGTGCATTGCATTGATCGTGTTTTTCTGTGTTGCCGGTATTTGTCCCCTCTCGATAGACGTGATACCGATGATGCGATCGTTGACACTGATGAAGACTCAGTGTTATCTTCAGAAGTGCCAGGCAAGCAAAACCCCCTTGTTCATTCCGATACAATCCTACTCTCTCGCTCCTGCTCTCTTTTACTGCATTAGGACAACAACGATTCATCTGTTACTTGCTGCGGTAGCTGAACCCCTTTATCCTTTGCATGACCTGTCATTCCACAGTAAATAGATGAAACCCACTAGTATGAGTAGGAATTGTTTGAGCCCTGTTGTGCCTACTCATCCATGTTTGTTTGTCATGCCTGCTACTGCTTAGAGTTGAGTCAGGTCTGATTCATCGGGGATGAATCAGAGGCGTGTGAACATGTCCTACTATGTGTGAGCTAAGTGTGTGAACACGATTTGGTAAAGGTAGCGGTGAGAGGCCATGTAGGAGTACATGGTGGGTTGTCTCATTGCAGCCGTCCTCAGGAACTGAGTTCTGTGTTTGTGATCCATGATTCAGCTACTACCATACATTGGGCCCTGAAATATGACCCCGCTCGACTTCTTAATCACCCTAGTCCTCTGTCCAGGAGTTGCAAGTAGTTTCTGGTGTTTGTAGCTTACTGGAGGCCGTGGACAGCGCTGACCGTAGGGGTGGGCTGTGATGCGGTAGGTATGTGGCACGGTGTACCGGATGCCCGTTTGGTATCTCGGGAACCCTATTCACATCGTTTGGGGCTGTGAGCGAAACTCCGGCCGGATCTCCTCATGGATGGAACCCGAATAGGCGATAAACCTGGACTAGAGACTTGAGTGTTTAGGTAGGTCGTGGTCTACACCCACGTCGGCTTTCGCTTGAAGTCTGCCGAGCACATGTCGTGTGCAGACGCTAAGTGGTGGAAACATGTATGAAGAAGTACACCCCTGCAGGGTTAACATCATCTATTCGAATAGCCGTGTCCGCGGAAAAGGACTTCTGGGTTGCTTATATCAGTTCATAGACAAGTGAAAGTGGATACTCTAAAATACGCAAGATAAGCGTGAGTGCTATGGATGGCGTTCTCGTAGGGAGACGGGAGCGGATCCATAGTGGTGTATTGATATGGTGAATATGTGGACTCGTGTGCGCCACCTCAAA
>NW_021272461.1:0-1262 GCF_002162155.2 Triticum dicoccoides
AATCCTGTTGTGATATTTCAGTTCAACGAGGAACTTCTGCCATAAGTAGTTCATGGTATTTGGAAGAAGAAGATACCACGGACTTCAAGGACTATCGCAAAGGTTACTAATATCCTAAAGGCACTAGCAATTACTATCAACATGAAGTAGGTAGAGTGAATCTCGGGTTCAAGAACCCAGGAACAGAATACCTATTACTAAGTAGCATCACGGGATGCTTTCGAGAATGATGGCCAGAATCATCACACTGGGAACACAAATCATGGCTAAATTACTAGATGATCCCCTAAGACACCTAGGGTCATAATAATATCTCCAACATATATGTCAAGGTAACGGAGTACCTCAACTCACTGATTAGTGTGGTTAATCTGGCCCATGGGAACATTGAAACGGGAAGAAAGGATTTGCAAATGCATCAGACTATTTAGAAACCTGGGATGACTCGGACAGCATAATGGCTGTAAATGCTCAGAAAAGATTTGAGACATTCACAAAAATGGTGGCATAACCACTCAGAAGCACAATATCAAGGTTTCGAGATCAACAATTAACATACGGAAGTAGTAGGAACTGAACTGAGACTTAAATCCAACAATCTTATAAGTCCACTGATTAGTAACACGTGATCCTAATAAAAAGAAGAGATAGCCTAGTTCTTAATCCCCGTAGAAGAGAAGATGATGACTCAGATCAGAAGGCCATGAGGTATAAGGAGTAAAAAGAGCCTTACGTTCCATCCCACAATCAATTCCCCTACATATAACTAAAGAATTTCTAGACTCAACATCGACCAGTTTGGCTTGATAATCCTACAGGTAGTCAAGCTCTGATACCAACGCTGTCAGGACCCCGACTCAATGCCACATCGATCTAGCATGTAACACCTCATATCACTTTGCGGCCTCACGCACGGTATTCCCACGGGTGTCGCCCTACCTTTACCCGGGACCGTTTGCGCCTTTTGGCACACGTATATGACAGTGTCGCTAGCATCTATATGATAAGGAGCCCGGGCTGACATGGCTAGTCGTAAACCCAAAGTGGCACAAACTTACAGGGACAGGCATCCATGACCCAGCATCGAACGTGTCGGTCATCAGCGAGTGAATCCAGGCTGTAGCACTGGGCTAGCAGGACTCCGGTGAACCGGGCTGTAGCGGGCTAACAGGACTCCGGTATTCATCGCGTGACATTTCCCCGAAGGGACAGACACAGGAACGAAGAAGGACACATGCCGGCCAGCCTAAGTGTTCCGGAGC
>NW_021272462.1:0-2007 GCF_002162155.2 Triticum dicoccoides
CTATGCAAAAACCACAACGTGATATGCCAATTGCTATTTACCCTTCATAAGGACCCTTTTCATCGAATCCGACCCGAGTAAAGTGGGAGAGACAGACACCCGCTAGCCACCTTATGCAACTAGTGCATGTCAGTCGGTGGAACCAGTCTCACGTAAGAGTACGTGTAAGGTCGGTCCGGGCCGCTTCATCTCACAATGCCGCCGAATCAAGATTGGACTAGTAACGGTAAGCATATTGAACAAAATCAACGCCCACACCTACTTTGTGTTCTACTCGTGCATAGAAACTATGCATAGACCTAGCTCATGATGCCACTGTTGGGGAACGTAGCAGAAATTCAAAATTTTCTACGCATCACCAAGATCAATCTATGGAGAAGTCTACCAACGAGGGAAGGAGAGTGCATCTACATACGCTTGTAGATCGCTACGCGGAAGCGTTCAAGTGAATGGGGTTGATGGAGTCGTACTCGTCGTGATCCAAATCACCGATGATCCTCGTGCCGAACGGACGACACCTCCGTGTTCAACACACGTACAGCCCGGTGACGTCTCCTACGCCTTGATCCAGCAAGGGGAGAAGGAGAGGTTGGGGAAGACTCCATCCAGAAGCAGCACGACAGCATGGTGGTGGTGGAGGAGCGTGGTACTCCAGCAGGGCTTCGCCAAGCACCGCAAGAGACGAGGAGGGAGAGGGGTAGGGCTGCGCCAAGAAGGAGAGGAACTCATCTGTTGGCAGCCCCAAGTTCTCAAGTATATATAGGGGAGAGGGAGGGGTGCGCCCCACCTAGGGTTCCACCCTAGGTGCGGCGGGCAGCCCCAATCCCATCTAGGGTGGCGGCCAAGTGGAGGGGGAGAGGGAGGCGCACCAGGCATGGGCCTTAAGGCCCATCTGCCCTTAGGGTTTGCCCCCTCTTCCCCTTAGGCGCATGGGCCTTGGTGGGAGGTGCCCCAGCCCACTTAGGGGCTGGTTCCTTCCCACTATTGGCCCATGTAGGCCTCTGGGGCTGGTGGCCCCACCTGGTGGACCCCCGGACCCCTCCGGTGGTCCCGGTACACTACCGGTGATGCCCGGAACACTTCCGGTGGCCAAAACCATACTTCCTATATATTAATCTTTACCTCCGGACCATTCCGGAACTCCTCGTGACGTCCGGGATCTCATCCAGGACTCCGAACAACATTCGGTAACTACGTATATCTATTCCCTATAACCCTAGCGTCATCGAACCTTAAGTGTGTAGACCCTACGGGTTCGGGAGTCATGCAGACATGGCCGAGATAACTCTCCGGACAATAACCAACATCGGGATCTAGATACCCATGTTGGCTCCCACATGTTCCATGATGATCTCATCGGATGAACCACGATGTCGAGGATTCAATCAATCCCGTATACAATTCCCTTTGTCAAGTGGTACGATACTTGCCCGAGATTCGATCGTCGGTATCCCGATACCTTGTTCAATCTCGTTACCGGCAAGTCTCTTTACTCGTTCCGTAACACATCATCCCATGATCAACTCCTTCGTCACATTGTGCATATTATGATGATGTCCTACCGAGTGGGCCCAGAGATACCTCTCCGTTTACACGGAGTGACAAATCCCAGGCTCGATTCGTGCCAACCCAACAGACACTTTCGGAGATACTTGTAGTGTACCTTTATAGCCACCCAGTTACGTTGTGACGTTTGGCACACCCAAAGTATTCCTACGGTATCCGGGAGTTGCACAATCTCATGGTCTAAGGAAATGATACTTGACATTAGAAAAGCTTTAGCATATGAACTACACGATCTTTGTGCTAGGCTTAGGATTGGGTCTTGTCCATCACATCATTCTCCTAATGATGTGATCCCGTTATCAACGACATCCAATGTCCATGGTCAGGAAACCATAACCATCTATTGATCAACGAGCCAAACGAAGAAAGAATGCTTTGAAATCTAATTTGAAAGGCTAACGCTCCTCAGAAAATAAGGATCTTTGCATGGCGTGCCGCATC
>NW_021272463.1:0-3644 GCF_002162155.2 Triticum dicoccoides
TGTGGCAGGATCTCTAACAGGAAAAACAAGAACACGTACTGGATAGCAGCCGGAGCAGAGGCACTGGACTTGGGGTCGGTGTCCTCCATGTCGTCGAGGAGGTTGTCGACGTCCGGGAAGTAGTCGTCGTCGGGGAAGTAGTCGTCGGAGTCCGGGGCGTCCGTGACGAAGAAGTCAGTAGTCGCGCAGAGCGCTCCTCAAAAACCTTATCACCCTTCTCGCGGGAAGGACTCAAAAGGGTGCGGTTTCGGAGGCCTACTGTCCCGACCTACGGTGCATGCCGCAAGCCGGGATGGGGAAGATTGTAGCAGCAGCGCAGTGCTCAGGAGCCGGTGGCGAGAGGAAGAAGGAGTTCTGGTGTGTCTCTCTGGAGAGGAGCGACCTCTCTTATATAGGCACAGGAGAAGGACGCGAACAGGCTGCGGCGGGAGGTGAAGCAACGGAGGGAGACGAAACGAACAGGCAGCACGCGAAGAGGTGCACCGTTCGTATTCAGGCTCCACCACAGCAAAACGTTTCAGCTCCTGTGTGACCATTCGTATACCCGTCGTGCGTGGCAAAAATTTAGACATCGGCTCGGCTCATTCCCGCAACCCACGTCGCGTCGCGTCGTGACGAGGCATGGCGTGGCGAGGCGGGCGGCGGAGGAGCGCGCGTGGATGTCCCTCTTGTTCTCATGCTCATACATGTGGGGAAAGAACCTCACTTATAAAGAGGTCCAACTCCCTCTAAACTAGCAATGTGGGACTAAACTTTAGTTTCACCTCTTGCCTTGCACGAATGGGCTGCGTGGGCCTCTAGGATTTATAGGAATTTCTGAAACTGCTATTGGGCTAGGCCCAAAATAGACAAAATTCCAACAATCCCCCACCAGATCCCAGAGGCACACGAAATTTGCCTTTGGTTCCAAAACACTGTTTTATATACCAGTACTGCAGTGGAGACTGTTAAGTTGAACTTCCACTTAGAACTCTATGCTACACTAGTAAGCAACTTGAACAGTGGACTATGCCTTGAACTGCAAGTTTTCTGCGAATCTAGCTTCACATAAAGCCTTGACCGATACGTGGCTACCATGGGTCTTCCCCGCGGGTGGAGCTTATGCTTCATACTCCGAGACCTTTCATGAGTTTACTAGAGAGAACCCTACTCTCATAGATTGCGACGTTTAACAATCAGACTCATATAGGTGCGTTCTTCAAAAGATGTTCTGCAGGACAACATCTCTGCTTCAAAGAGCTACTTAGAACACATTAAGATATACATCAACCTGCCATGCAGATTAGGAGAGTATTGCATCTTCATGGAGTGGTATTTTTAACAGTAAGGATACTCTCCTCCCAGTTGACCAACAGCGTCTTCCACATCTAATTCATGGAATCTCCGATCACAAAGAATAGGTTACTACTGTGAATCAACTCATATTGTGGGTCTCATACCCATCTCCCTCGATGCATTATCTATCACATTATGTGATAGACCCTTAGTAAAAGGATCTGCCAGATTTTTAGACGTTTGGATATAATCCAATGCAATAACTCCGGAGTTTTTCATTTTCCTGACATACTTTAACCTTCTCTGAACGTGTCTTGATAACTTCATGTTATCCTTTGAACTGTTCACTTTCGTGATCACAGTTTGATTATCGTAGTTCATAAGGATACCCGGTACAGGTTTCTCAACTACTTGCAAGTCATTCAAGAGCCGGCGAAGCCAATCTGCTTCGACCGTAGCTGTATCTAGTGTTGTGAGTTCTGCTTCCATTGTTGACCTCGTTAAGATGGTCTGCTCGCAATACTTCCAAGAAATAGTGCCACCTCCATGAGTGAATACATATCCGCTCGTGGCCTTTATCTCATCAGCATCTGAGATCCAGTTTGAGTCACTATACCCTTCAAGCACCTTTGGGTGCCCAGTGTAGTGAATTCCATAATTCGCACTGCCTTTCAAATAACGCAAAACTCTCTCTAGAGCTTTCCAATCCACATCTCCTGGTTTTGAAACAAACCGACTCAGTTTGCTAACAGCAAAAGAGATGTCAGGTCTTGTAGCACTGGCTAAGTACATAAGCGAGCCAATAATCTTAGAATACTTCAATTGATCTCTAGCAATTCTTCGATTCTTTTGAAGCAGCACGCTACCATCATATGGTGTTGGAGAGGGCTTGCAGTCACTATAGCCAAAGCGACTCAAGATCTTTTCCACATAGTGAGATTGAAGCAATGTAATCCCACCATCATCATCTCTCAATAACTTGATGTTCAGAATGACATCAACCACTCCTAAATCCTTCATCTCAAAACAACGAGATAGGAAATCCTTGACCTCCTTAATAACATTCAGATTTGTTCCGAAAATCAGTATGTCATCAACATACAAGCAAAGCATAACTCCCTCGCCCCCACCATGGAGATAGTACACACATTTGTCAGCTTCGTTCACAACAAAGCCTGCAGCTGTTAAAGTTCTTTCGAACTTCTCATGCCACTGTTTGGGTGCTTCCTTGAGTCCATACAAAGACTTCAGCAACTTGCACACTTTCCCTTCCTGACCATCTATTACAAACCCATCTGGTTGTTCCATATAAATTTCCTCATCCAATCTCCATTTAGGAAAGCAGTCTTAACATCCATTTGATGAACGAGAAGACCATGTGAGGCAGCTAGTGAAAGTAGAACTCGAATAGTGGTCAGTCGAGCCACAGGTGAGTAAGTATCAAAGAAGTCTTCACCTTCCTTCTGGGTATAACCCTTTGCCACGAGCCGAGCCTTGTAGTTTTCAATAGTACCATCAGGCCTAAGCTTCTTCTTGAATACACATTTGCATCCTGTAGGTTTGCACCCATAAGGACGATCAGTTATCTCCCAAGCTTCATTCGCCAAGATGGAATCCATCTCGTTACGAACCGCTTCCTTCCAGTAGTCAGCATCTTCCGATGCATAGGCCTCCGAAATAGAACTGGGAGTGTCATCTATGAGATACACAAGAAAATCATCACCAAAGGACTTTGCAGTCCTCCGTCTCTTGCTCCTAGTAGGAACTTCATTGTTTTCCTCCACAGGACTTTCAAAGTGTTCCATCGAAATGGCAGGTTCGGTAATTGTACCTGGTTCATGATTCGATGAACTAGGCATCTCATGTTTAGATGAGGTAGCCATATCCTTCATGGGAAAGATATCTTCAAAGAAAGTCGCATCATTCGACTCCATGATCGTACCGACATGCATGTCAGGTACCTCAGATTTTACAACCAAGAATCTATAGCCAATGCTACGAAAAGCATATCCCAGGAAAACACAATCCACAGTTTTTGGTCCCAGCTTCCGCTTCTTTGGAATTGGCACATTGACTTTCGCCAAACAACCCCAGGTTCGTAGATAAGAGAGCTTTAACCTTTTCTTCTCCCATTCCTCGAATGGAGTTATCTCTTTGTTCTCTGTGGGAACTCGGTTTAGGACATGACATGCAGTCAATATCGCCTCCCCCACCATGCCTTGGAGAGACCCGATGTGTCTAACATGGCGTTAACCAAATCATTTAGAGTAAGGTTCTTTCTTTCGGCCACCCCATTTTACTGAGGTGAGTAGGGAGGCGTCCTCTCATGGATTATACCATGTTCCGCACAAAAAGCATCAAATTCATTT
>NW_021272464.1:0-1235 GCF_002162155.2 Triticum dicoccoides
GAGGTAAAGATTTATATATAGGAAGTCCTGTTTCGGCCATCGGGACAAATTTCGGGGTCATCGGTATTGTACCGGGACCACCGGAAGGGTCCCGGGGGCCCACCGGGTGGGGCCACCTGCCCCGGGGGGCCACATGGGCTGTAGGGGGTGCGCCTTGGCCTACATGGGCCAAGGGCACCAGCCCCTAGAGGCCCATGCGCCAAGATAAAGGAAAAAGGGGAGAGTCCTAAAGGGGGAAGGCACCTCCGAGGTGCCTTGGGGAGGATGGACTCCTCCCCATCCTTAGCCGCACCCCTTCCTTGGAGGAGGGGGCAAGGCTGCGCCTCCCCCCTCTCCCTTGGCCCTATATATAGTGGGGAAAAGGAGGAGCAATGATACCTAAGGCCTTTGGTTGCCTCCCTCTCCCTCCCGTGACACATCTCCTCTCCCGTAGGTGCTCGGCGAAGCCCTGCAGGATTGCCACGCTCCTCCACCACCACCACGCCGTTGTGCTGCTGTTGGATGGAGTCTTCCTCAACCTCTCCCTCTCTCCTTACTGGATCAAGGCGTGGGAGACGTCACCGGGCTGTACGTGTGTTGAACGCGGAGGTGCCGTCCGTTCGGCACTAGGATCATCGGTGATCTGAATCACGACGAGTACGACTCCATCAACCCCGTTCACTTGAACGCTTCCGCTTAGCGATCTACAAGGGTATGTAGATGCACTCTCTTTCTACTCGTTGCTGGTCTCTCCATAGATAGATCTTGGTGACACGTAGGAAAATTTTGAATTTCTGCTACGTTCCCCAACAGTGGTATCAGAGCTAGGTCTATTGCGTAGATTCTTTGCACGAGTAGAACACAAAATAGTTGTGGGCGTTGATTTTGTTCAATATGCTTACCGTTACTAGTCCAATCTTGTTTCGACGGAATTGTGGGATGAAGCGGCCCGGACCGACCTTACACGTACTCTTACGTGAGACAGGTTCCACCGATTGACATGCACTTGGTGCATAAGGTGGCTAGCGGGTGCCAGTCTCTCCCACTTTAGTCGGAACGGATTCGATGAAAAGGGTCCTTATGAAGGGTAAATAGCAATTGGCATATCACGTTGTGGTCTTGCGTAGGTAAGAAACGTTCTTGCTAGAAACCCATAGCAGCCACGTAAAACATGCAACAACAATTAGAGGACGTCTAACTTGTTTTTGCAGGGTATGCTATGTGATGTGATATGGCCAAAAGGATGTGATGAATGA
>NW_021272465.1:0-1145 GCF_002162155.2 Triticum dicoccoides
AGCTCCGCCGCTGGAGGATGAAATTCTGTCAATGTCCACTGTCTTCAAGTAATACTGTAAGTTCTGTCAATGTATACTCTGTCTTCAAGTAGTCGATGTTGCTAGAATACTTACTGTCGTGTGCACACCTTGAGATCATGGCCAGCACACGACTCAGGTCATGGCTTGGTGCCTCATATAAACCTGCATAAATATGCCAAAATTGTACTGCAAGTTGCATGGGTAGCAGTGGAGAATCCACACGCTTGCTGTTGTCCCTTGCAGAGGTCCAGGAAAAAAAGTGTAGTGGTTCAGGAAAAATAGAGAGGAGCTGCTCTGTTATTCATTTAGTCAATATTTTGGCCTATCTCCTTCTGTATTATGATTTCCATCTTGAGAAAAAAAAAAGGCAAAACATGTAAAGCTGTATGGTTGTTCTATGTTTGCAATTTCTTGTTTTGTGGAGAATTAAAGGATCGTGTAGGCTTGCCCTTGAATCCAACTGTTTTTAGTTTTTTAGTATCCAAGGAAAATTCTTGAGATGACGGAAATGAATTGTACTCTCAAGAAAAGGTGGAATACGAATTGGATGGAAAGCTAGAGCTACAGCAGGTTGGCTGTCGAAACTCGCAAAATCCTTTTCAACTTTACATGTTTTATCATTGCTATCAAGTTTTGTTTCGGAATATGGCTTTCTGAACATCTTTTGCTTAATCGGGCAGAGCATAGTGGAGGGTCCGCTTCTACCTCACATGACCTCTCCACCGCATCATATATGTTTTGCGGCTCCGTGGCTCCATTAATTGCAGTAAGGTGCTTGTGCCATCCATGTCTGATTTGTGCAGCCATCATCTGTAGCATTGGCTGGAGCCGTCATCCGAAACAGTTTCACTGATTCTCAGGCAAGCAACGTGATTTTTCCATGTGTTGATTCAATCTGGAAAAGTCAAGATCACAAATGCTCTTAGGATTGATTAATGAATTGAATTACAGGAGTATTGGCCGTCCAGACATTTTTAGGGACCTTCTAGAATTAAGATTTGACACGAAACAAATTGTTTTCTACGTTATACTGTCATTGCTAACGTTGTTGATCTCGAGCTGCATCCTCCATAATAGTGACTTCAAATCTGAGGCTGGCTAGAAGAACATATCTCTATCAGCGC
>NW_021272466.1:0-1131 GCF_002162155.2 Triticum dicoccoides
GGGCTGACATGACTAGTCGTAAACCCAAAGTGGCACAGACTTACAGGGACAGGCATCCATGACCCAGCTTCGAACGTGTCGGTCATCAGCAAGTGGGTCCGGGCTGTAGCACTGGGCTAGCAGGACTCCGGTAAACCGGGCTGTAGCGGGCTAACAGGACTCCGGTACTCATAGCGTGACATTTCCCCGAAGGGACAGACACAGGAACGAAGAAGGACACATGCCGGCCAGCCTAAGTGTTCCAGAGCAGTAGCAAGCTACCATGGCTCAGCGGTAACACTAGGAGACATTTCCCGGTAAGAGAGGCTACTGAAGATAAACAACTAGATAGTCAGATCCCACACATACCAAGCATTTCAATCATACACACAATATGCTCGATATGTGCAAATACAACGAAGCATCACAACATGACTCTACGACACAAGTACTTTATTTAAGGCTCAGGGAGCCATACATAACATACACCAAGGTACGGGTCTTACGACCCAACATACAAGTCATACAGTCATACAAACCAGCAGCGGAAGTAACTTGTCTGAGTACAGACAACTAGTGAAATAAAAGAGGCTTGGAAAGCCTAGCTATACTACGTGGTCCTTCACAAGCTCAGGGTCACCACCTGGGTCTTTAGCCTACTCGTTGATGTCAACGTCTACATAGAACCCATCAGAAGGGGTTGCAGCATCTTTTGTAAAAATGTAAATTATAGCAACATGAGTACAAAGGTACTCAGCAAGACTTACATCAGATCCTACATACATGCATATTATCAAGAAGGGTTGGTGGAGTTATTGCAGCAAGCCAGCTTTGACTCTTGGCTAGACTATCCTACGATACTCCAACTTGAAATGGTTTTGCGCACACGAGTCCACTACTCACCAATTCAATACACTACCGAGGATTCGCCTCCGTCTTCCTACGGAAGAGCCATCCTCGACACTCACACTTATCTTGAGGCTTTTAGCAGTTTCCATTTACTTGTCTATGAACTGTATAGGCAACCAAGTAGTCCTTTACCGCGGACGCGGCTATTCGAATAGATTATGATAACCCTGCAGGGGTGTACTTCTTCATACATGTTTCCACCACTTAGCGTCTGCACACGACATGTGCTCGGCAGACTTCAAG
>NW_021272467.1:0-1754 GCF_002162155.2 Triticum dicoccoides
GCCCTGGTGGGTGCTGCTCACCTCGAGCCACCCCCAGGTGCTTCCTTGGCCCACTAGATGTCTTCTGGCCTAAAAAAAATCCTCGTGAAGTTTCGCTGCATTTGGACTTCGTTTGATATTGACTTCTTGCGATGTAAAAAACATGCAGAAAACAACAACTGGAACTGGGCACTGTGTCAATAGGTTAGTAGTAAAAATGATATAAAGTGACTTTAAAACGATTGTAAAACATCCAATAATGATAATATAACAACATGGAACAATAAAAAATTATAGATACGTTGGAGACGTATCAGCATCCCCAAGCTTAATTCCTGCTCGTCCTCGAGTAGGTAAATGATAAAAACAAATTTTTTGATGTGGAGTGTTGCCTAACATGTTCATCACAGTTCTTTTCTTTATAGCATGGACATAGGGACTTTTATATGATTCAAAGCAATAGTCTAGTTTTGACATGAAGACTTTAATACTCAAGCATACCAACAAGCAACCATGTCTTTCAAAATATTAACACTAAAGCAAGTTATCCCCAGCCCATCATGCTCAATCATTGATCCATTCATGAAACACACTCGAATATTAGCTACACCCAATGCTCAAATACGATCATAGTGCCCCTTAGTTGGTTCTTTATAAGAGAAGATGGAGACTTAAATTCAAAATAAAAATTGCATAAGTAAAAGAAAGGCCCTTCACAGAGGGAAGTAGGGATTTGTAGAGGTGCCAGAGCTCAAAGCTTAAATTGAGAGATAAAATATTTTTGAGAGGCATACTTTTCCCACCAGCGAAAACGACTTAGAGATCTCCAAGACTTTCCATGCTAGATATATCATAGGCGGTACCCAAACGGAAATTAAAATTTATTCCTTTTTCCACCATTACTTTCACTTTCCATGGCTAACCGTATCCACGGGTGCCCTCCATACCAACACTTCCAAGGAATTTATTATTTGACAACATAAAGTAAATTCATTTATTCATTTCGAGACTGGGCATCCCTAATACCTTTGCCGTACTCTCATGCAATGACAAGTGAAGAAACACTCATCGTGAGAATAACACATCTAGCATGGAAAATATTGGTCACCCTTTACCGCCTCGTGAACGGTAGAGCACACAAAAGAGATATTTATTTTGAAAATTATTGATGGCACATGCAAATTTCCTTAGAACGGCATGGAAATACCGCATATAGGTAGGTATAGTGGATTCATAAGGCATAATTGTTTAAAGGGTTTTGGATGCACAAGTAGTGATCATACTTAGATTTTTGATTAGGAACCTGGTTGATGTTGAAGATCCTCCCCGGCAACGGCAACAGAAATTCCTTTTGATGTCTGCTAGAACTACGTCGGTATTTCCCCAAAAGAGGAAGGGATGATGCAGTATAGCGACGGTAGGTATTTCCCTCAGTGATGAGACCAAGGTTATTGAACCAGTAGGAGAACCTCCTCACACCACGTAAATAGCTCCTGCATACAAATAACAAATACTCGCAGCCTGACGTGTTCAAGGGGTTGTCAATCCCTTTCGGGTATGCCGCCTCAAAGATAGGAAAATAACGTGAGATAAAAGTTGTAGATTGGATAAATAGATCACAGAACAAATCAATTGCAGCAAGGTATTTTTGTGTTTTTGGTTTAATAGATCTGAAAATAAATGCAAGGGAAAATAGATCGCAAAGGCAAATATGATGAAAAGAGACCCGGGGGCCGTAGGTTTCACTAGTGGCTTCTCTCGATAAAAATAGCAAA
>NW_021272468.1:0-1465 GCF_002162155.2 Triticum dicoccoides
TTGATCATATCTACTATATGATTCACGCTCGACCTTTCGGTCTCCGTGTTCCGAGGCCATATCTGCATATGCTAGGCTCGTCAAGTTTAACCTGAGTATTCCGCGTGTGCAAAACTGGCTTGCACCCGTTGTAGATGGACGTAGAGCTTATCACACCCGATCATCACGTGGTGTCTGGGCACGACGAACTTTGGCAACGGTGCATACTCAGGGAGAACACTTCTTGATAATTTAGTGAGAGATCATCTTATAATGCTACCGTCAATCAAAGCAAGATAAGATGCATAAAAAGATAAACATCACATGCAATCAATATAAGTGATATGATATGGCCATCATCATCTTGTGCTTGTGATCTCCATCTCCGAAGCACCGTCATGATCACCATCATCACCGGCGCGACACCTTGATCTCCATCATAGCATCGTTGTCGTCTCGCCAATCTTATGCTTCCACGACTATCACTACCGTTTAGTAATAAAGTAAAGCATTACTTCGCGATTGCATTGCATAAAATAAAGCGACAACCATATGGCTCCTGCCGGTTGCCGATAACTCGGTTACAAAACATGATCATCTCATACAATAAAATTCAGCATCATGCCTTGACCATATCACATCACAACATGCCCTATAAAAACAAGTTAAACATCCTCTACTTTGTTGTTGCAAGTTTTACGTGGCTGCTACGGGCTTAAGCAAGAACCAATCTCACCTACGCATCAAAACCACAATGATAGTTTGTCAAATAGACTCCGTTTTAACCTTCGCAAGGACCGGGCGTAGCCACACTTGGTTCAACTAAAGTTGGAGAGACAGTCGCCCGCAAGCCACCTATGTGCAAAGCACGTCGGGGGAACCAGTCTCGCATAAGAGTACGCGTAATGTTGGTCCATGTCGTCTCGTCCAACAATGCCGCCGAACCAAAGTATGACATGCTGGTAGGCAGTATGACTTGTATCGCACACAACTCACTTGTGTTCTACTCGTGCATATAACATCAACATAAATAACCTGGCTCTGGTACCACTGTTGGGTTTCGTAGTAATTTCAAAAAAAAATCCTACGCACACGCAAGATCATGGTGATGCATAGCAACGAGAGGCGAGAGTGTTGTCTATGTACCCACGCAGACCGACTGTGGAAGCGTTGACACGACGTAGAGGAAGTAGTCATACGTCTTCCCGATCGAACCGATCAAGCACCGAAACTACGGCACCTCCGACTTCGAGCACACGTTCAGCCCGATGACGATCCCCGGACTCCGATCCAGAAAAGTGTCGGGGAAGAGTTCCGTCAGCACGACGGCGTGGTGACGATCTTGATGCACTATAGCAGCAGGGCTTCGCCTACACTCCGCTACAGTATTATCGAGGATTATGGTGGCAGGGGGCACCGCACACGGCTAAGGAATAGATCACGTGGATCAACTTGTGTGTTTCTGGGGTGCCTCTGCCTCAGTATA
>NW_021272469.1:0-1476 GCF_002162155.2 Triticum dicoccoides
ATATATATATGTGCATAACGTGTACAATGTGTAGTACCGTAAAATACCAGCAAACGAAAAAGAATTAAAATGGAAAACACAAAATTAAATGAAAAAGAAATCATAAAACCAAAAAAAAACCAAACATTTTAGTACCGGTTGGTGTTACCAACCGGTACTAAAGGGCTCCCGGCCCCCGGAGCTGGCTCGTGCCACGTGGTTGCCCTTTAGCACCGGTTCATGCTGAACCGGTACTAAAGGGGGGGGCCTTTAGTGACCACACTTTAGTGCCGGTTATGGAACCGGCACTAAAGGGCCTTACGAACCGGTGCTATTGCCCGGTTCTGCACTATTGGGATCACTAGTTCCTAAAGTTGACATCTTCCAACCCCGCTTTAGATGATAGTATTATTCATACTCCAAAAATATATAAGTGAAGTTCATGTAGCATTCTACAATTAATATAAACTAACCAACATCCAAGCTCAAAATGTATAAGTGAAGCACACGAAGCATTCTATAAAACCATATTCAAAAGATTTAAGTGAAGCTCAAAGAGCAATTCTATAAGATCATACTTAAAAGATATAAGTGAAGCACATGAAGCATTCTATAAACCAATGAAGAGATATCTCATACTAGCATGGTTCTAAAAAAGGAAAAACACAAAGGACACAAATCATATGAACAAAACAAAAATCAAGGTATACCGATAATTGTTGAAGAAGAAAGATGGGATGCCAACCGGGGCATCCCCAAGCTTAGATGCTTGAGTATCCTTAGAATATTTACTTGGGGTGCCTTGGGCATCCCCAAGCTTGAGCTCTTGTCTCTCTTTATTCTTCTCACATCGGTAACTCCTCGTTCTTCGAACGCTTCATCCACACAAAACTTTAACAAAAACTTTGTGAGATCCGTTAGTATAATAAAGCAAATCACTATCTTCAGGTACTGTTGTGAACTCATTCTAAATTTATATTGGTGTAATATCTAATGTATTCCAACTCATCCATGGTTCATACCCTCCGATACTACTCATAGATTCATCAAAATAAGCAAACAACACATAGAAAACAGAATCTGTCTAAAACAAGATAGTCTGTAGTAATCTGGAGGTTTAGTAAACTTCTGTAACTCCAATAATTATGAAATAAATTTGACAATTTGTACAGAAGTAAAGTGCAAAAATTTTCAGACCCATTTGACTTTCCAGTAAAAAATGTAAAATCACGCGCTACGGCCAAAGTTTCTGTTTTTATTCTGCATATAGTAAACAAGCAATCTAATCATCCTAGAACCAAGGCTTATCACATTATTTTTATAATATAATGGATATACATAAGGGGATAATTATTTACAGAGAAACTTTCATGAAAAATTCTACATTGTTTCCGTGAGCATGAACACAAGTGCTCAAGGTCGACCCTCACTTCTTCAATGCATAACTTTCCAATCACTTCTCTTTTTTGAAAAAAAAAATTAGGCATGAGAGGCAAG
>NW_021272470.1:0-1546 GCF_002162155.2 Triticum dicoccoides
ACCTAATTAAACTAGCTAGTTAACCTAACTACTTCTCTGTCAAAGCCCTAACTAAATTTTTTCCCTAACCTAGATAATTAACCTAATTAAACTAGCTAACTTATGCATGAGAGAGATAGGAGGGGCGGGGGCTTACATAGGATGGCTCCGGTGATGGCGAGGGAGGCAGGGGCGTCTCCGGTGACGGCGAGGGAGGCAGTGGTGGCGAGGGAGGCAGGGGTGTCTCCGGTGACGGTAAGGGAGGCAGTTGTTGAAGGAAATATGCCCTAGAGACAATAATAAAGTTATTATTTATTTCCTTATTTCATGATAAATGTTTATTATTCATGCTAGAATTGTATTAACCGGAAACATGATACATGTGTGAGTACATAGACAAACTTAATGTCACTAGTATGCCTCTACTTGACTAGCTCATTAATCAAAGATGGTTATGTTTCCTAACCATAGACATGTGTTGTCATTTGATTAACGGGATCACATCATTAGAAGAATGATGTGATTGACTTGACCCATTCCGTTAGCCTAGCACTTGATCGTTTAGTATGTTGCTATTGCTTTCTTCATGACTTATACAAAGTTCCTGCAACTATGAGATTATGCAACTCCCGTTTACCAGAGGAACACTTTGTGTGCTACCAAACGTCACAACATAACTGGGTGATTATAAAGGTGCTCTACAGGTGTCTCCGAAGGTACATGTTGGGTTGGCATAATTCGAGATTAGGTTTTGTCACTCCGATTGTCGGAGAGGTATCTCTGGGCCCTCTCGGTAATACTCATCTCCTAAGCCTTGCAAGCATTGTAACTAATGAGTTAGTTATAAGATGATGTATTACAGAACGAGTAAAGAGACTTGCCGGTAACGAGATTGAACTAGGTATTGGATACCGACGATCAAATCTCGGGCAAGTAACATACCGATGACAAAGGGAACAACGTATGTTGTTATGCGGTTTGACCGATAAAGATCTTTGTAGAATATGTAGGAACCAATATGGGCATCCAGGTCCCGCTATTGGTTATTGACCGAGAATAGTTCTAGGTCATGTCTACATAGTTCTCGAACCCGTAGGGTCCGCACGCTTAACGTTACGATGACAGTTTTATTATGAGTTTATAAGTTTTGATGTACCGAAGGTTGTTCGGAGTCCCGGATGTGATCACGGACATGACGAGGAGTCTCGAAATGGTCGAGACATAAAGATCGATATATTGGAAGCCTATATTTGGACATCGAAATCGTTCCGGGTGAAATCGGCATTTTACCGGAGTACCGGGAGGTTACCGGAACCCCCCGGGGGGTTATTGGGCCTACATGGGCCACGAGGGAGAAGAGGGAAGGAGCCAGGAGGGGGCCGCGCGCCCCTCCCCCTCCTAGTCCGAATAGGACAAGGGAAGGGGGGCGGCGCCCCCCCTTTCGTTCCCCTCTTCCTCCTCTTTCCCCCCTTCTCCTACTCCTACTTGGAAAGAAGGGAGTCCTACTCCCGGTGGGAGTAGGACTCCCCCCTTGGAGCGCCCTCCTTGGCCGGCCGCCTCCTCCCCC
>NW_021272471.1:0-1159 GCF_002162155.2 Triticum dicoccoides
GGGGGATCTTGGTGCGCCTTGACCAGGGGTGTGGGGCCTTGCCCCCACTACCCACGTCCATGTGGGTCCCCCCATGCAGGTGGGCCCCACTCCGGAACCTTCTAGAACCTTCCCGGTACAATACCGAAAAATCCCGAACATTTTCCGGTGGCCAAAATAGGACTTCCCATATATAAATCTTTACCTCCGGACCATTCCGGAACTCCTCGTGACGTCCGGGATCTCATCCGGGACTCCGAACAACATTCGGTAACCACATACAAACTTCCTTTATAACCCTAGCGTCATCGAACCTTAAGTGTGTAGACCCTACGGGTTCGGGAGACATGTAGACATGACCGAGACGTTCTCCGGTCAATAACCAACAGCTGGATCTGGATACCCATGATGGCTCCCACATGTTCCACGATGATCTCATTGGATGAACCACGATGTCAAGGACTTAATCAATCCCGTATTCAATTCCCTTTGTCTATCGGTATGTTACTTGCCCGAGATTCGATCGTCGGTATCCAATACCTTGTTCAATCTCGTTACCGGCAAGTCACTTTACTCGTTCCGTAACACATCATCCCGTGATCAACTCCTTGGTCACATTGCGCATATGATGATGTCCTACCGAGTGGGCCCAGAGATACCTCTCCGTTTACACGGAGTGACAAATCCCAGTCTCGATCTGCATAAAACAATAGATACTTTCGGAGATACCTGTAGTGCACCTTTATAGTCACCCAGTTACGTTATGACGTTTGATACACCCAAAGCACTCCTACGGTATCCAGGAGTTACACGCTCTCATGGTCGAAGGAAGAGATACTTGACATTGGCAAAGCTCTAGCAAATGAACTACACGATCTTTTGTGCTAGTCTTAGGATTGGGTCTTGTCCATCACATCATTCTCCTAATGATGTGATCCCGTTATCAACGACATCCAATGTCCATAGCCAGGAAACCATGACTATCTGTTGATCACAACGAGCTAGTCAACTAGAGGCTCACTAGGGACATATTGTGGTCTATGTATTCACACGTGTATTACGATTTCCGGATAATACAGTTATAGCATGAATAAAAGACAATTATCATGAACAAGGAAATATAATAATAATACTTTTATTATTGCCTCTAGGGCATATTTCCAACAGTCTCCCACTTGCA
>NW_021272472.1:0-1626 GCF_002162155.2 Triticum dicoccoides
TCCCGAGAATCCCGCAACGTCATCTCGTCGATTTGTGTTGCAAACTTTCATTTTTCTTCCTAGACTCGATGGGTCTGGAATATTCTGACACCAACCAGATCTGAACCTCAGGCAGATATGATGGTTGGAACATTTCCCCAAGAACTATAATATTGGTTCCTCGATAACTGGTAAGGTGGATTTCGTGGCCAGCACCACCCAGCCGAAAGACCTATTACTGTAGTATCTTGATCAAAGAAGTTGGCCACCTCCCCATAAGGATTTCGCAGGATTTACCTCCGTAGTTATTCCTTATGGATTCTATTGCTCCCGAAGTCCGACCTTTTACTTGATGTTCTAGTTATCAAACCATATCTATGAATGGGTTACACTAGCACATCAAGGAGAACATTAGAAGCGGAGTGCTAAATGTCTCTCGGTCGATCATCCAGATTTTATTTCCTTGGCCCCGCCAAGGGTGAAATCTGAGAAGGTGTTATCTTCCTTTGCATCTGCATCCTCCATCACCATTCATCATGGTAGTAAGTTGTGCTGCCAGGATCCTTGACACGGATATTGGTAAAACCTTGATGAATATGGAAATGCTCAAGTTCTTGAGAGCACGCACAAGCGCTACGTGTTATCATCGGCACTAACTGGGATTGCTCTTAGTTTCCTCGGTTATGTTATAACCAATCCAACAGTGGATTCATCCTCTACTATTGAGCTTCTCCCCAGTTACTAAAATCATTCCTTGTGTTGTTTTCAACAAGGTAATCCACATCATCCATTCTAATCCGGGTATGTTATTCTACCGATCCCCTCCAAATGATCGCTTGAGAATTGTCTTAGGCTGGTTTAAAGAGTTTCAATGATCTCTGAATCAAAAGTAATTCTTTTTGCCACTTAAGGAAATAATCTATGAATCACCCTCCTCCAGGATGTTTCGTTGTGGTGTCATGGCAACTCAACTCCTCGCTACATTGACAATCGTTTACCACCTTCTTAGGTGTGGAATTGTTGTCCACCTAGTGAACCTTCGTCATCCGTTTCTTTCCACCCCTCTTGATGTGTATCTCGTGTCTCCACCCGAGAGATGGTCCTATGTCTCATTCCGTGAGTTGTTCGATCTTCGAGAAGATCGACCCTTCTAGAGTCTCCCTCTTCCCTCCATGTCATGTTGACAGGATTTCTCAGAGCAAGACGACAAGACAATAATGGTGATCGAATCAACGTTCCTATGAAGTGCAACCTGGATCGTGAAGATTGTACTAGTTGCGTTCCCCCTTCACCTTACCCTACGCTTGAATCTCGAGACGAGATTCTTGTTTAGTGGGGGTGAGTTGTCACATCCCTAGCTTTACCCTGGCCTTGGACTAGCTTGGTTGCTGCATCATGTTTAAATTCAAATGAAATTTGAACTGAGGAATTTTGGAAGCCTCAAAAACTTAAATAAAAGAGGGGCAAAAACCCTAGAAATCTCATCCATTGCTCCAAAATGCTCTTCTTAAATGTTTGATAATTTTTGGTAAGGGTTCTGGTCCCAACCAAAATATTGAACATTTTTAAGGAATTATTTTTGGGACTTTGGATTTAATTCATTAGCTATTTGAATTTGAATTATATTCATATAATTAGAATATAATT
>NW_021272473.1:0-2634 GCF_002162155.2 Triticum dicoccoides
ACTGAATCTAAATTCTTTTTGGGAATACGCAGGAGACCTACACGCCCATATATTAAGAAAGACAGAAAGAACAAGTTTTTATGACTGAATCTAATGCATGGTTAAGCATTTTGTTTTCCATTACATCTGATCCGATTCCAATGCTTGCTTAGTTGTTAGGACAAATGAATCCAGATGGTTGTAATGAGTAATAAGATGAGCAAGGTGCGGGGGCAGTGTTGTGGCTAGAGTATTTTAGAGTCCACATTATTGCTGCTACCTCTACTCTCCTCTGCCATTTGGTAACTAATGACAACGCAGCAGCTGCGTGGTTCACGGTTTAGGGAATCTCGATTGCAAGTGCCTATACGATGTTCTTCTGCCCATCTAAATTCCACATGTTATGTGAGTGGTACAGCCGCATGAATTCGCAATATGTATTTCGGCCTGGTTCAAAGGAGCAGTCTGGCAATATGAGCATTTGTACAAACTATCTAGGACATCAAGTTCACTTGGGTCCGCTTATTTACCTACAAACTACAGATGAGACCCACTAGATCAATTAGTGCCATCTCCAGATTTCTATCATCATGTTGCTTCGTTTATCTGCATAAGTTCCACTTGGAGTTGCATGCATTAAACATAGTGTTTTTTTAGTGGGCATCAGACTTGGTTCAGATGGCTTTTGTTGTGAAAGAAGAGTTTGGTTCACATGTGGCTTTTGTTTTGAAAGAAAAGTTATCTTTCTAAAGATCTGTACTCTGAATCCTACATCTTTTGTCATATTTTTTAGGCCTGATGAGTATTACACGGCATGAGAAATTCAAGAATTGAATGAGAAGAGTGAAGACGACTAGCAGGTTGGGTTCTCTAAGGAATGCCCATACGAACTCGCTATGGCGAGGATGACTCAATGAATGGACATGTCGATCATGCTCAGCCAGTTGCGCAGTTAGAAGTTGGAATCGAACCCGAAAAGTTTGTGGAGTCCGTGCTGACAACCCTACCACCTGGGAGGTAGGAACTACCTTTTCTCCCTATTTTGATATGCAAGATTGAATATTAAGGCATTATTTGAAATCTATTTACCGAGGCAGAGACATGAGAAGAACTATTTTTTCTCCTGTTGCAACACACTGGCCGAAGGTTACAAGTGTGCAAACCCGTATTGTTGTTTATAAAGATGGAATTTATTAGTCGTTTTTGGCTATCGAATTGGTGATGCAATCCGTCCCCACATCTGTGTCTTCACCACTTCGTCCTCCCGCACAATCAGCAGAACAGAGCAGCTGCAGCGATTTGGCCATTCATCTCTTCGAGTGATTCAAACCTAGGAAGCCTGCTACTTGCACAAGCAACATGGTAAGAAGTTTCGGTTTTCTCACTAATGCACCTCAATTGGTAAGGATAGATGAATGTCAGTTTGCTTTATGTTGGTTTTCTAATTTCTACATATTCCTTTCTTACAGACTCTTCCTTCAAGGAAATCTAATTATCTAGGTATATGGAAAGGAGGCAAATTATGTAACTATTTGGGCGTATTCATGCTCTGCTATGCAGATTGAGGAGAAAGAGTTATTTTATTGTGATGATGATTAATTTTTTCATCTTGTGATCTTCTTTGCTCAAGTCAGCCTACATATGTTATCTGTTTGTGTCCCGGAGCGCGGCTGCGGCGAGGGGCTGCACGGCGTGGAAGTTGGGGAGGAGGAGCGCCACGGCGAGGGTGGAGGCGAGCATGATGAGCGGCAGGAAGAGCCCGCCGTGGCGCGCCAGGGGGAGGGTGACGTCTGTGACGCCCTCGATTCAATCGTACACTAATCATACATGCAAATGTTTACGATCAAGATCAAGGACTCACGGGAAGATATCACAACACAACTCTAGACACAAAATAAAATAATACAAGCTTTATATTACAAGCCAGGGGCCTCGGGGGCTCGAATACATAAGCTCGAAAACACAAGAGTCAGCGGAAGCAACAATATCTGAATACAGACAGGAGTTAGACAAGTTTTCCTTAAGAAGGCTAGCACAAAAGTAGCAACGATCGAAAAGGCAAGGCCTCCTGCCTGGGAGCCTCCTAACTACTCCTGGTCGTCGGCGGTCTTCACGTAGTAGTAGGCATCGACGGTGGCATCTGGCTCCTGGGCTCCGACATCTGGTTGCATCAACCGGAAAGAAGAAGAAAGGGGGAAACAGGGAAGCAAAGCAACCGTGAGTACTCATCCAAAGTACTCGCAAGCAAGGATCTACACTACATATGCAACATTATCAAAGGAAGGATATATATGTGGACTGGGCTGCAGAAATGCCAGAATAGAGAGAAGGCCTAGTCCTATCGAAGAGTAGCATCTTTTGGAAACCACCATCTTGCAACAACCGGAGAGAGTAGAGTAGCATAAAGTAAAGTAGTAGAAGTGTTATCAACCTCGGCCGGAGATCCTTTCTCGACTCCCTGCGAGACAGGCATCCCAGAGCCATACTATCCGGTTATCATCACAATCAAATCCTCATCACCATCCAGTTCTCATCACAAGTATCCAGTTCTAGTTGTATCGATCGGGATACAACTCCAAGTGTCCGTTACCGTAGGACAGGCTATCGATAGATGTTTTCTTCCCTGCAGGGGTGCACCAACTTACCCACCACGCT
>NW_021272474.1:0-844 GCF_002162155.2 Triticum dicoccoides
AGTTAGTTCGCCCCAATGCTTGTCGATCCTGCACTTCACGTTCAGCTTTACAAGCAAGATGGAATAAACGAGTGATATTAGTATACTCCTTATAGTCTAGAATGGTCTGAATCTCTCTATTTAATCCACCCAGAAAACGTGCAAGCATAGCTTCATTCTCCTCAACAATACCACATCTAATCATGCCAGTTTGTAATTCCTGATAATATTCTTCTACAGAATTTTTTCCTTGTCTTAAACGCTGCAATTTTTGAAGCAATTCACGTTGATAATATGGTGGAACCCAACGCGTACGCATAGCAGTTTTCAAAGCAGCCCAAGTAGTTGGAATAGGATACAATCTACAATGTTCAGACAATAATACACATGCAAAACTAGTGAAAGCACAAACAACAGCAGCAACTCGTCTCTCCTCAGGATATTGTAAACATGTAAATCGTTGTTCAGTTTCTAACTCCCAAGTAAGATATATATCAGGAACATATCTACCCTCAAATGGTGGAATATTCAATTTCAGTTTAGGAATATGGACATCATCTCGTACCTGAGGTGGTGGTGCAGGCCTACCATTACGAATATATACCTGAGGTCGACCTGCTGGTGGTGGTACAGGTGGCTGCACGTAGTGTTGATTTTGATCAACCTCATCCTCATAGTCTCCCACATAATCATCCTCCTCCGCATCAGCAGCAGGAGCCACAGAAGTATCAACAGCAGCACCAACAGTTTGGCCAAACGCAAGAGGAACACGGCTTGCTCGGCGGAGGTCTGCTTCGCGACGTGGAGGTAGTCGTTGTTGTTGTTGTTGTTGGAGAGGTGCGTTAGCTGCAGCGGGTGGTGGTGG
>NW_021272475.1:0-962 GCF_002162155.2 Triticum dicoccoides
CTTTCTTGCACATGCTATGTGGGTGAAATGATGATACCATGCCAACTTGGAACCTTTTCAAAGTTCATTTCAAATGCTTTTCAATTTCATGGTCTTATAGCTCAAAATAATCAGTAAATGCATGAAAAATAACAAATGAAGTCGGAAAGGGTTGTAAATTAATGATACGGCTTTGAATGGTGCATTTTGAACATAGAAAAACTATGGAGTTCAAATAAGTTCAAAAATATGAAATCCCTTTGTAACAGACGAGTTTCCGTATGAAACCCTGATACTTCGAAGGAGATTGTCTGTTTTGTACACGAAGTGCATCCAGTTTTTGCTATAAGCCTCTGTACTTTCTTGCACATGCTATGTGGGTGAAATGACCATACCATGACAACTTGGAACCTTTTCAGAGTTCATTTCAAATGTTTTTCAATTTCATGGTCTTATAGCTCAAAATAATCAGTAGATGCATGCAAAATAACAAATGAAGTTGGAAAGGGTTGTAAATTGATGATGTGGCTTTGAATGGTGCATTTTGAACATAGAAAAACTATGGAGTTCAAATAAGTTCAAAAAAATGAAATCCCTTTGTAACAGACGAGTTTCCGTATGAAACCCTGATACTTCGATGGAGATTGTCTGTTTTGTACACGAAGTGCATCCAGTTTTTGTCGTAAGCCTCTGTGCTTTCTTGCACATGCTATGTGGGTGAAATGATGATACCATGCGAACTTGGAACCTTTTCAGAGTTCATTTCAAATGCTTTTCAATTTCATGGTCTTATAGCTCAAAATAATCAGTTAATGCATGAAAAATAACAAATGAAGTCGGAAAGGGTTGTAAATTGATGATACGACTTTGAATGGTGCATTTTGAACATATACAAACTATGGAGTTCAAATAAGTTCAAAAAAATGAAATCCCTTTGTAACAGACGAGTTTCCATATGAAACCCTGATACTTCGAAGGAGATT
>NW_021272476.1:0-1025 GCF_002162155.2 Triticum dicoccoides
AGTCAGGCGAACCACTTGATTGAGGTCGCGAGTGGCCATCTGAAAGCACAATCATAATGCAAGGGCATTAGAATTTCTAGCAAAATTTCGGCAGCATAACAGCTGTAAATGCTCAAGAAGGATTTTGAGACATTTGACAAAGGATTTCATACACACTCAACATCATCATATCAAAGTTCTGAATCCATTCTAACAACATAATGTGGTAGTAGAACTGAACTAGGCTTGTATCCATCAAACTTATAAGGTACTACTGATTAGTAACACGTGATCCTGATAGAGAGAATAGGTCCTAATTCCTTAACCCCTGGTGGAAGAATGGACTGACTCAGATCAGAATGTCATAAGATAAAGGAGTAAAAAGAGCCTTACGTTCCATCCCACAAACAATTCCCCTACATATAACTAAAGAATTTCTAGACTCAACATCGACCAGTTTGGCTTGGAGAACCTACAGGCAGTCCGACTCTGATGCCAACGCTGTCAGGACCCCGACTCGATGTCACATCGATCTAGCCGGTAACACCTCATATCACTTTGCGGCCTCACGCACGGTATCTTCACGGGTGTCCCCTTACCTTTGCCCGGGACCGTTTGCGCCTTTTGGCTCACGTATATGATAGTGTCGCTAGCATCCATATGATAAAGAGCCCGGGCTGACATGACTAGTCGTAAACCCAAAGTGGCACAGACTTACAGGGACAGGCATTCATGACCCAGCTTCGAACGTGTCGGTCATCAGCAAGTGGGTCCGGGCTGTAGCACTGGGCTAGCAGGACTCCGGTAAACCGGGCTGTAGCGGGCTAACAGGACTCCGGTACTCAAAGCGTGACATTTCCCCGAAGGGACAGACACAGGAACGAAGAAGGACACATGCCGGCCAGCCTAAGTGTTCCAGAGCAGTAGCAAGCTACCATGGCTCAGCGGTAACACTAGGAGACATTTCCCGGTAAGAGAGGCTGCTAAAGATAAACAACTAGATAGTCAGATCCCACACATACCAAGCATTTCAGTCATACACACAA
>NW_021272477.1:0-829 GCF_002162155.2 Triticum dicoccoides
TGCGAAAAAGAAGGGCAAGAAGATTGTGAACAGATAGCTAGCTAAGATCGATTGTATTTAAATCGTAGCCTTCATTTCTCGATTGTATTTCATGGGTACTTTTTGAACTATCATGAATATTTTTAAATTTCATGGACACTCGATCTCGATCCCGGCCCCCTCCATCTCGATCGCTATCCCACCTCGCCAGATCCGGTCCCCCTCGCCGCCGAGCACCCTCCCAGTCCACCGGCCGCCGCCGCCGACCCCCCGCACCCTCGATTCCCCTACTCAACCGCCGCCGCCGACCCCCCGCACCCCGCGCACCGTCTTATAAAAAAAATAAGTATCAAACAGCTTTTTAAATGCTACTGTCTTATAAAAAAATATTACTGTTATTATTTAAACAAGTTTGAACATATTTAAACACAAATAAGTATGAAACAGCTTTTTAAATGCTAAAAAAATTGTGGAGCCTGGGAGTCGAACCCAGGACCTCCTGGTGTGAGAACTGGCTGCTGACCAGTCGAGCTAGTAGAGGGGACTTGATGTGGATCAGTTCTGGTGGTACATAACCTGTTGGCTCGAGTTGAAATAAAAAAAAAATACTAATGGCACACCACGGTGAGGTGCGCCATTAGTATGGACATGCTAATGGCGCACCACGGTGAGGTGCGCCATTAGTATTGTGCCCCTTCGCCCGATCCCCCTTCCCTCTCCCCCTTCGCCCGATCCCCCCTTTCCCTCTCCCCCTCGCCAGTTCCCTCTCCCTCTCGATCCACCGCCGCCGCCGCCGCTGCCCTGACCCTCCCCCTCGCCCTCGCCCTCGCCCTCTCCCTCCCTCGCCCTC
>NW_021272478.1:0-747 GCF_002162155.2 Triticum dicoccoides
GCCACCAACCGGGACCATAGGTCTCTTTTCAGCAGCCGAAAGGGCGGGAAGCAGAGGCCTATGGTCCCGGTTGGTGGCACCAACCGGGACTAAAGGGGGGCATTGGTCACGGTTGGTGACACGAACCGTGACCAATGCCCCCTTTAGTCCCGGTTGGTGCCATCAACCGGGACCAATGGCCTTGTGCTGCCCCGCACCCAAAAGTTTAGTCCCACCTCGCTAGTTGAGAGGGCTCGGGAGTGGTTTATAAGTGCTGCTGCGCCCACCCTCCCGAGCTCCTCTCAACTGCAGGCCTTCGGGCCTAATCTGTCACTGCAATGCCTGTGGGCCTACTGGGCCTGCTGCGGGCCTGAATCCTGGCCCATGGTAGGGTTTCTAGTCGTATTCAGGCCGTGGTGGCCCAGTAGGTGGCTTTTTTTGTTTTTTTTGCTTTATTTATTTTCTTTTGTTTTTTGCTTTATTTTAATTCTTTATGCTTTTAGTTTTAGAAAAATTATAAACTTTTTATTAATGCCATTAGTTTTCAAATTTGAAAACACTTTTTTATTTTTTTGTTTTTTTGTTGCTTTATTTATTTTCTTTTGTTTTTTGCTTTATTTTTTAATTCTTTATGCTTTTAGTTTTAGAAAAATTATAAACTTTTTGTTAATGCCATTAGTTTTCAAATTTGAAAACACTTTTTTAGTTTTTTTTGTTTTCTTTGTTGCTTTATTTATTTTATTTTGTGATTAACTTTACTATAAAAAT
>NW_021272479.1:0-15147 GCF_002162155.2 Triticum dicoccoides
CTAGATGGTTTATTATTAGGCTTCATTTGTTGCTCAAATTCTTTTGCCACAATCTGATTTTCACTCTTATTCTTCTCCTGTTGTGCTTTATTAGCTCTATTAATATCATCTTTCAAAATGGAATCAGGAGTCATAGGAAGCAAAGTAATATTTTTATCCTTATGAACAAGAGTATAGTGATTGTTTCTACCATGGTGTACAGAATTTTTATCAAATTGCCATGGTCTACCAAGTAATAAGGAACATGCTTGCATAGGTACCACATCACAATCAACATAATCAGCATATGTAGAGATACTAAAATGCACACGAACAGTACGTGTTACCTTAACCTTGCCGCTGTTGTTGAACCATTGGATGTAGTAAGGATGTGGATGTGGTCTTGTGGTGAGAGATAGCTTCTCCACCATCTCCATGCTAGCCAAGTTGTTGCAGCTCCCTCCGTCTATTATGACGTGCACAGAACGTTCCTTCACAACTCCCTTGGTATGGAACAAATTGTGCCTCTGATTTTGCTCAGCTTGTGTGACCTGCACACTCAAAACACGTTGAGCAACTAAACATTCATACCTGTCAGCGTCTTCAGGAGCCATGTATTGCGTCTCATGATCAGAATCATCTCCACCATGTTCTTCACGTGTAATAAGAGCCAATGTCTCCTCATCATAGTCACTAGCGGACTCATATCCACCATCCGCGGTAGCAATCATCACACGCGGAGATTTGCATTCCCTCGCATAATGACCTCCTCCCTTACAACGACGACAAATAATATCACTTGTGTGCCTTGTTGATGCCATGGAAGAAGAAGAACGCTGTGCAGGACCCGCAGGTGCGCTCTTGGAAGATAATGGTGGTTGTGCCTGTTTTCTTGTATCACGGCTGGAGGTGGCACCGGATGGAGGTGCTGGTGCAGTTGAAGTAGAAGATGCACGTGGTGTCCATGATGAAGGTCGGCCTGCAGAAAAGTTAGTTCGCCCCAATGCTTGTCGATCCTGCACTTCACGTTCAGCTTTACAAGCAAGATGGAATAAACGAGTGATATTAGTATACTCCTTATAGTCTAGAATGGTCTGAATCTCTCTATTTAATCCACCCAGAAAACGTGCAAGCATAGCTTCATTCTCCTCAACAATACCACATCTAATCATGCCAGTTTGTAATTCCTGATAATATTCTTCTACAGAATTTTTCCCTTGTCTTAAACGCTGCAATTTTTGAAGCAGTTCACGTTGATAATATGGTGGAACCCAACGCGTACGCATAGCAGTTTTCAAAGCAGCCCAAGTAGTTGGAATAGGATATAATCTACAATGTTCAGACCACCATACACATGCAAAACTAGTGAAAGCACAAACAGCAGCAGCAACTCGTCTCTCCTCAGGATATTGTAAACATGTAAATCGTTGTTCAGTTTCTAACTCCCAAGTAAGATATATATCAGGAACATATCTACCCTCAAATGGTGGAATATTCAATTTCAGTTTAGGAATATGGACATCATCTCGTACCTGAGGTGGTGGTGCAGGCCTACCATTACGAATATATACCTGAGGTCGACCTGCTGGTGGTGGTACAGGTGGCTGCACGTAGTGTTGATTTTGATCAACCTCATCCTCATAATGTCCCACATAATCATCCTCCTCCGCATCAGCAGCAGGAGCCACAGAAGTATCAACAGCAGCACCAACAGTTTGGCCAAACGCAAGAGGAACACGGCTTGCTCGGCGGAGGTCTGCTTCGCGACGTGGAGGTAGTCGTTGTTGTTGTTGTTGGAGAGGTGCGTTAGGTGCAGCGGGTGGTGGTGGTGGAAGACGCGCGAGCAATTCATTAAACTTGTTATCGAGCTTTGTTTCGAACGTCTTCTCAAGGCCAGTGATCTTCTCCATGGCCTCTTCAAAATTGTTCAGCACATCTTGCACCTGTTCAGTCATCATTTGCTGAAACTTATCATGAAGCTCCTTGTTCGATAAATTCTCCCAGTCAATCTCGTCGGCTTGTGATCCTGGCATGGTTAGCAGCAATAGAAACACACAAGAATATGATCCTACAGACTACGAACAAGTGGTGGTGGTGGGTGTCACAAATCCGTCAAGCAAATCTCAAATTCTTACCAGTTCTTACCCAGCAGCAGGCGGTGATCGGCAACCGTTGTAGTCAAAAACTCTCAAAGCTTGGATAGAGCGATTACCAGGGAGAGTCAAACGCACGACGTAGATGAATGTGGAGCTGGGAAGGCTTATAATATGGTAGCAAAAAGGGTCAGCAATAATCAATTCAGAGATGCAAAGTTGAATAAACGCTCAACGACGGTACTGTGCTGGTCCTAGGCTAGACTGTGCTAGAGACGCGAGCCTAGAACACTAACAAAATCACGGCGCGGCACGTAAACAAGGGAAAAGCACACTCTGAAATTTTTATTTTCGCTCTTTTTTTTTGGCGCTCTTTTTCTTTTTTTGCGCTGCCTTTTTTTTTTGCGAAAAATCACTATAATGGCGAGTGTCTCAAAACTCTTCCTAGCTCAAACTGACAGGATAGGCACGAAATTTTTTCGACCAATTTTTTTTTTCGACTGCCCGGACCCAAAAACTGGAAACGGGTCAAAAAAAACTTCCTATAATGGCACCTGTCTCAAAACACTCAGAAACACCTAAAAATAGGATAGCCAGAAATTTTTTCGAAAAATGCGTTTTCGAAAAATTTTGGGCCTAAACGGAGCGTGGCTACCCGACTCCGGCAAGGAAACACGAATCGGAATCTAGATGGATCCCGAAAACAAACCTAATAAGCAAGGAACTCGGATTGGTGGTGGATATATGGTGGTGGTATATGGCAGCGGTGGTGGTAGCGGTGGTAGTATATGGATATGGATCGGTGGTGGTATATGGGCACGGATTGGTGGTGGTATATGGATACGAATTCGGAGCGGTGGTGGTAGATGGCAGGGGCGATGATGATGGTGCGGCGGCGGTGTGGCAACTTATGACCAGAACTCGAAACTCTAAAAGACTAGACTCTAAGACCAGCAACTAGACACGACGATGCAACCGCAAATTCAACAAAGCAAAACCCTAAAAAGATTATGCAAGGCTCAGATTGGTTCGGATATGATGAACTAACCCTAATTTTTTTGTGGCTTTTTCGTGGACTATAGGTATGAAGAACAGACTCGATCTAAACTACTAAAAAAACTGTAAAATCTCACCGAGCAACCTGGAAATCTGATACCACTTGATAGTGGCGGAGGTGTCCCGTCTTTCGATGAGATGGTGGATTTTGCTTTGGTGGAAGTCGACTTTGACGATCCGACTACGAACGTGCGAGGACGTTGCGCCTTAGCAATCGCTAAACCAACTCCGAGAGGTTATTGACCACGCCGGAGCACGATCAACCTGACCACGAGGGTCTGTTTCCTGCGAGCAAACGAAGAACAAGCAAGAAACTAAGATTGCAATCTGGATATTGCGAATATAAGATGAAAGCTTTATTGATCAAGGTGGGGTTCTGTGACGCCTTTGTCTGGTCGTTGAACACAAACGAAGTACGCGAAGTTGCAGCTATGGCGAACTTTTAATCCAAACAAAACCCAAAGTCTAAACGATGCCCTAAGGGCTGTATATATGGAGGAAGAGGGGGGAATTTCGTGGCCCTTGGTGGAGGGGTCCGAAATCAACCCTATCTCTTGTTTCCCCACACATACGGACTCTAAAAATAGCCTATACTTATGTATTTCGAAATTACATGGGCCTGGCCCAATAATAAGGTGACGCAGCACCTAAAATAGCCTCGAGACGAAATTTAGGAAGTGGCATCTTGTATATTTCGTCCAAGGCTTCATGCACCCATTATGGTGGCTTCAAAGTCCTGAAATCATCACTTGTAACTCCGTTCTTGTTCCCCTTGCGCATGCCATCATCTCCATGCTTGTTCTTGCTCCAATGTTCATCCTTCTCCAAGCTAGGCCCTTCATTTGTAAGCAAAACAAATGTATCCAATTTAGGCAGCATCATATTCTCATGAACATTAGAATCATTACCAAGAAACGAAAGTACCTGGTAATTTAGTTGGCGTGCACGAGCTCTAGTAATTGGTCCAGTATGTATAGCAGCAGGGGCTGTGGGTGTAACAATTGTATTGATGTCCTCATCATTAGCTCTATTAATATCATCTTTCAAAATGGAATCAGGAGTCATAGGAAGCAAAGTAATATTTTTATCCTTATGAACAAGAGTATAGTGATTGTTTCTACCATGGTGTACAGAATTTTTATCAAATTGCCATGGTCTACCAAGTAATAAGGAACATGCTTGCATAGGTACCACATCACAATCAACATAATCAGCATATGTAGAGATACTAAAATGCACACGAACAGTACGTGTTACCTTAACCTTGCCGCTGTTGTTGAACCATTGGATGTAGTAAGGATGTGGATGTGGTCTTGTGGTGAGAGAAAGCTTCTCCACCATCTCCATGCTAGCCAAGTTGTTGCAGCTCCCTCCGTCTATGATGACGCGCACAGAACGTTCCTTCACAACTCCCTGGGTATGGAACAAATTGTGCCTCTGATTTTGCTCAGCTTGTGTGACCTGCACACTCAAAACACGTTGAGCAACTAAACATTCATACCTGTCAGCGTCTTCAGGAGCCATGTATTGCGTCTCATGATCAGAATCATCTCCACCATGTTCTTCACGTGTAATAAGAGCCAAAGTCTCCTCATCATAGTCACTAGCGGACTCATATCCACCATCCGCGGTAGCAATCATCACACGCGGAGATTTGCATTCTCTCGCATAATGACCTCCTCCCTTACAACGACGACAAATAATATCACTTGTGTGCCCTGTTGATGCCATGGAAGAAGAAGAACGCTGTGCAGGCCCCGCAGGTGCGCTCTTGGCAGATAATGGTGGTTGTGCCTGTTTTCTTGTATCACGGCTGGAGGTGGCACCGGATGGAGGTGCTGGTGCAGTTGAAGTAGAAGATGCACGTGGCGTCCATGATGAAGGTCGGCCTGCAGAAAAGTTAGTTCGCCCCAATGCTTGTCGATCCTGCACTTCACGTTCAGCTTTACAAGCAAGATGGAATAAATGAGTGATATTAGTATACTCCTTATAGTCTAGAATGGTCTGAATCTCTCTATTTAATCCACCCAGAAAACGTGCAAGCATAGCTTCATTCTCCTCAACAATACCACATCTAATCATGCCAGTTTGTAATTCCTGATAATATTCTTCTACAGAATTTTTTCCTTGTCTTAAACGCTGCAATTTTTGAAGCAATTCACGTTGATAATATGGTGGAACCCAACGCGTACGCATAGCAGTTTTCAAAGCAGCCCAAGTAGTTGGAATAGGATATAATCTACAATGTTCAGACCACCATACACATGCAAAACTAGTGAAAGCACAAACAGCAGCAGCAACTCGTCTCTCCTTAGGATATTGTAAACATGTAAATCGTTGTTCAGTTTCTAACTCCCAAGTATGATAGAGGCGGAGGTGTCCCGTCTGATAGAGGCGGAGGTGTCCCGTCTTTCGATGAGATGGTGGATTTCGCTTTGGTGGAAGTCGACTTTGACGATCCGACTACGAACGTGCGAGGACGTCGCGCCTTAGCAATCGCTAAACCAACTCCGAGAGGTTATTGACCACGCCGGAGCACGATCAACCTGACCACGAGGGTCTGTTTCCTGCGAGCAAACGAAGAACAAGCAAGAAACTAAGATTGCAATCTGGATATTGCGAATATAAGATGAAAGCTTTATTGATCAAGGTGGGGTTCTGTGACGCCTTTGTCTGGTCGTTGAACACAAACGAAGTACGCGAAGTTGCAGCTATGGCGAACTTTTAATCTAAACAAAACCCAAAGTCTAAACGATGCCCTAAGGGCTGTATATATGGAGGAAGAGGGGGGAATTTCGTGGCCCTTGGTGGAGGGGTCCGAAATCAACCCTATCTCTTGTTTCCCCACACATACGGACTCTGAAAATAGCCTATACTTATGTATTTCGAAATTACATGGGCCTGGCCCAATAATAAGGTGACGCAGCACCTAAAATAGCCTCGGGACGAAATTTATGAAGTGGCATCTTGTATATTTCGTCCAAGGCTTCATGCACCCATTATGGTGGCTTCAAAGTCCTGAAATCATCACTTGTAACTCCGTTCTTGTTCCCCTTGCGCATGCCATCATCTCCATGCTTGTTCTTGCTCCAATGTTCATCCTTCTCCAAGCTAGGCCCTTCATTTGTAAGCAAAACAAATGTATCCAATTTAGGCAGCATCATATTCTCATGAACATTAGAATCATTACCAAGAAACGAAAGTACCTGGTAATTTAGTTGGCGTGCACGAGCTCTAGTAATTGGTCCAGTATGTATAGCAGCAGGGGCTGTGGGTGTAACAATTGTATTGATGTCCTCATCATTCTGGAACTCTAAAAATTCTACCAAAATAGTAAGTCCTGGACAATTGTCTTATTGAATAGAAGCAAAAAGAATGAACTCAAAAGCACGTTCGTGTGATTTAAAATAACTATATTCGTGCGTGCAAAGTTTCTGTTTTTCAGCAGAATCAAATCAACTATCATCGTAGGTTATCCTATAGGTTCTACTTGGCACAAAGACTAATTAAAAGACAAAACCACATCCAAACAGAGTCTAGATAGATTATTTATTCCTAAACAGAAGCAAAAACAAAAAACACCAAATAAAATTGGGTTGCCTCCCAACAAGCGCTATCGTTTAACGCCCCTAGCTAGGCATAAAAGCAAGGATAGATCTAGGTAGTGCCGTCTTTGGCACTTGGAGAGGAGGATCTCCTTTCTATGGCATTCATTCTTCTATTTAAGTTAAGCACATGGCCATTAATGGAAGAAGTAAGATTAAGCACATCACGGAAATTTGCCTCTAAACTAGACTTCATCTCTTTAATAATTTCATTTTGATAAAAGCACAAGACAGTAGTTGATTCAACCTTATCATTCATGGGGTGCCCAAATATAGTTTACATTCTTTCATAGGTATCTATCGCATCCCCTTCAAGAAAACCTTCTTCAAAGATGGAATCTAAAACTTGTTTGAAGGAAGCGGGCAAGCCAACATAAAAACTTTTTAGGTAAATTTCAATTTGATACTGTGGTACATAACTAGCCCGAATCCTTAGTAACCTATCCCAAGCATCTTTTGAAGACTCATCAAGTAAATAGCGAAAAATTCCAGTGCCATCCTCATAAAAATTATTCAAGCTCTCATTGGAGACCCCGGTGGGTCTTTCTATAGCATCATTATTTATGAGCTTAGAGAGGATAGAGGGGTTGTCCAAGGCACTAGAGCTTGGGAGAAAACCCGTAGTTCTTTTTGATTCGGCCATGGCAACGGGAAGGCAAACGGGAAAAAGCAAACGGGAAAAAGAGGAGGAGATTGGGAAAGAGAGGGAAAATAAAACGGCAAGGGTGAAGTGGGGGAGAGGAAAACGAGAGGCAAATGGCAAATAATGTAATGCGAGAGACAGGGATTGCGATGGGTACTTGGTATGGTTGACTTGCATGCGTGAGCCTCCACGACAACGGCACCAGAAATTCTTCTTGCTACCTCTTGAGCATTGCGTTGGATTTCCCCGAAGAGGAGAGGATGATGCAGCAAAGTAGCGTAAGTATTTCCCTCAGTTTTTGAGAACCAAGGTATCAATCCAGTAGGAGACCACACACAAGTCCCTCGTACCTACACAAAACGATAGCAACTCGCAACCAACGCTTAGGGGTTGTCAATCCCTTCACGGTCACTTACGAGAGTGAGATCTGATAGAGATAATATTTTTGGTATTTTCGATAGATAGATGCAAAGTAAAAAGTAAAAGGCAAAGTAAAACTAAGCAAGTAAATAAAGTGATAAAGATTAATATGATGAGAATAGACCCGGGGGCGATAGGTTTCACTAGTGGCTTCTCTCAAGAGCATAAGTATTCTACGGTGGGTGAACAAATTACTGTTGAGCAATTGATAGAATTGAGCATATTTATGAGTATATCTAGGCAATGATCATGTATATAGGCATCACGTCCACAACAAGTAGATCGAAACGATTCTGCATCTACTACTATTACTCCACTCATCGACTGCTATCCAGCATGCATCTACAGTATTAAGTTAAAAACAGAGTAACGCCTTAAGCAAGATGACATGATGTAGAGGGATAAATTCATGCAATATGATAAAAAAAACATCTTGTTATCCTCGATGGCAACAATACAATACGTGCCTTGCAACCCTTTCTGTCACTGGGTAAGGACACCGCAAAATTGAACCCAAAGCTAAGCAGTTCTCCCATTGCAAGAACTACCAATCTAGTTGGCCAAACCAAAAAGGATAATTCGAAGAGAATTGCAAAGATAACTCAATCATACATAAAAGAATTCAGAGAAGAATCAAATATTTTCCATAGATAATACTGTATCATAAACCCACAATTCATCAATCTCAACAAACACACCGCAAAAAGAAGATTACATCGAATAGATCTCCATGAGAGAGGGGGAGAACATTGTATTGAGATCCAAAAAGAGAGAAGAAGCCATCTAGCTACTAGCGATGGACCCGAAGGTCTGAAGTAAAGTACTCACACTTCACCGAAGGGGCTATGGTGTTGATGTAGAAGCCCTCCGTGGTGGATGCCCCCTCCGGCGGAACTCCGGAACAGGCCCCAAGATGGGATCTCATGGATACAGAAGGTTGCGGTGGTGGAATTAGGTTTTTGGCTCCTGTTCTAATCGTACGGGGATACGTGGGTATATATAGGAGGAAGGAGTACATCGGTGGAGCGTCAGGGGGCCCACGAGGTAGGGGGGCGCGCCCAGGGGGGCGCCCTCCACCCTCATGACCGCCTCTGGCACTGCTTGGAGTAGGGTCCAATTCTCCTGGATCACGTTCGGTTGGAAAATCACGTTCCCGAAGGTTTCATTCCGTTTGGACTCCGTTTGATATTTCGTTTCTTCGAAACACTGAAATAGGCAAAAAAACAGCAATTCTGGGCTGGGCCTCCGGTTAATAGGTTAGTCCCAAAAGTAATATAAAAGTGGAAAATAAAGCCCAATATAGTCCAAAACAGTAGATAAAGTAGCATGGAGCAATCAAAAATTATAGATACGTTGGAGACGTATCACGAGGCTGATGGTAACAAGAAGTAAGGGACACAGATGCTTACCCAGGTTCGGGCCCTCTCGATGGAGGTAAAACCCTACTTCCTTCTTGATTAATATTGATGATATGGGTAGTACAAGAGTAGATCTACCACGAGATCATAGAGGCTAAACCCTAGGAGCTAGCTTATGATGGTATGATTGTAATTGTGATCGGCCTTCTAAGGACCAACCTCTCCGGTTTATAGACACTGGAGAGGGCTAGGGTTTACATGGAGTCGGTTACACGGAAGGAAATATAATATCCGGATCGCCAAGCTTGCCTCCCACGCAAAGGAGAGTCCCATCCGGACACAGGCCGAAGTCTTGAGTCTTGTATCTTCACGCTTCAATAGTCCAAACGTAGTACACAGTCCGGCTGTCCAGATACCCCCTAATCCAGGACTCCCTAAGTAGTCCCTGAACCGGGCTTGAATGACGATGAGTTCGGCGTGCAGTATTGTCTTCGGCATTGCAAGGCGGGTTCCTCCTCCGAATACTCCAAAGTAATTATCGAACACTCAAATCGTGTCCGGATCTGAAAAATGATCTTCGCATACCACCGTAGAGAGAATGATATTTCACAAATGCAATCTGCTGACAACTTTTTCTGGTGACGTGACACGTTATTATGATCGGATCCATTATTCGAACCATTTCCCCACAACCAGCTACAACGCATATTACGAGGCGGTTTCTGTGACACGTCTTGTCAAAGCAGAGATCGTGTCCCCTTATTACGGGATTCTCATCAACATGGGTATGGGTAATCTCACCATGCCATTAATCGTGGCGCTTGGGAAACAAGCGATTCCCAACGGGAAAGTGGGGAGGCGCACCGCTTCCGGTGTCTCTATAAAGGGATAAGATTCCGCCATTTTCACCCACGCCTTCTTCCTCCTTTGCCCACTCTTGCCCCCTCGAGCCCCAGCGCCCAAGCCCAAGTCTTCCCCGCACAGCTAAACATGTCCAGAGCAGGAGGCAAGTGGGTGGCTTCCACCGTCAAGGAGAAGCACATCGCAAATCTTCGGGCGGCCGGATACTTGGCCGCGGACATAGCGCACCGTCTACCAGACGCCGGGCAGGTCATTCCGACCCCAAGACCCCACGAGAGGGTCGTATTCGTCGCCCACTTTGTCCATGGACAGGGATTTCTGCTCCATCCCTTCGTCCGCGGGCTCATGTTCTACTACGGGCTAGATTTCCATGATCTAGCCCCGAATTTTGTCCTCAACATCTTGGCGTTCATCATCGTGTGCGAGGCCTTCCTCTGCATCCGACCTCACTTCTGCCTATGGGTGCAAACTTTCTGCGTGAAGCCGAAGGTGGTAGGCGGCCAACAGGCGGAGTGCGAAGGGGCCATAGTGGGCAGAATGCCCAACGTCACATGGCTCGACGGCTCCTTTGTAGAGACCATAAAAGGATAGCAATCGGGGTGGTTCTACATCACTGAGCCGTGTGACACCGACTGGGCAGCGGCCCCCGAGTCCCGATCCGGACCTCCCATGCGGCTCACCTCGTGGGAGAAGAAGGGCATGTCTTGGGGCGATTCCACGGAGCTGGCCGGACTCCAAACATGCGTCCAAAGCATGAAGGACAAGAACATCAAGCTTGTCAACGTGATCCAGGTCATGCTCGTTCGCCGGATCCTGCCCTGCCAGAGGCGGGCAGTCAATCTGTGGGAGTTCGTCCCAACCGAGCACCAGACGCTCCAGAGGCTCTACGACATGACGCACAAAGGCGCATGGAAGGTGTTGTTCAAGGCCTCTGAAGTGCCCCCTCCCACATCCGAGGACCACGGGCTTCACGCCACACGGGCCCCCACGCCGGTGAGTTCTCAGACTGACACTCGACCCAGTTCTCCCCAATATATTCATGGGAGTGCCTTAAGTAGTTGTGCATATTTGCTTCAGGATTATGTGTAGACAGTGGAGCAGGTTTACTGCCCGGCTCCATTGCCAGAATGATAGAGGCGGGGTGTCCCGATCTTTCGATGAGATGATAACTATCGATTTGGTGGAGACGACTTTGACGATCCGACTACAAACGTGCACGACGTTGCGCCTTAGCAATCGCTAAACCAACTCCAAGAGGTTATTGACCACGCCAGAGCACAATCAACCTGACCACGAAGGTCTATTCCTGCAAGCAATCGAAGAACAAGCAAGAATATGATAAAGCAATCTGAATATTGCGAATATAGATGAAGTATTGATAAAGGTGGGGATCCGTAAACGGTCTTGGTCTGGTCGTTGGACACAAACAAAGTACACGAAGTTGCAATGGCTAACTTTTAACTAAACAAATCCCAAGGAAAAGCTACTAGATGGATCTACTTATATAGGAGCAAGGGGTGGCGGCCAAGGAGGTGGGAGGACGTCCCAAGGCAGCCTAAAACTAAATCTAGGTCGTACAAGGCCAATGGGCCCAAGTGGAGGTGATGTAACACCTTTGGACTTGTAGTTTGACTCGGATTCTGCTGCAGCATCAGATTGTTTCGTCCACAACTCAACGCTCCGGACGAATTTGAAGGTGATTCCAATTGGGTTGGAAAGTGCATGAAATCTAGTTTCCAACAAAAAAAGAATCACCCAATTCAGAGTCCGTATGAAAAATTTGTGTGCGTTTTGAGTCAGGTATGTCTGTGCAGTCCAAATCTGAATCCAGAACGTGAGAGACTTGGACTCTATCTTCTCTTGGGCCAAAAGTGACGTGAGAGAACTTTTTGGACAGCAAATAAACATCTCTTTCTTCCTTATCTTCATATGTGGATTTTACAAATGTCCCATACACCTGCAATTAGACAAAACACAAAAGTGTGTGAAGTATTTTTGTTCTGGATAACATAAATAGATTATTGAATAGTTTGCACTAGAAATCACCTGACAAATATGCATATATGCAATATTTTTGGTCATATCCAAGGTAGTCATGTCCTCATCATCCTCCCCTTCTTGAAAATAAAGCCGTCCTCGGCGTTGCTTAATCTGAAATGTGGCTAACAAAAGAGACAAGGTGTACATGTTGTATATGTATATGTCATCCATTTTTACTTCCCTTGATTTTTGCATATATGACACATGAATAGATGAGTAACTTGCATAGTTCATAAAATCTAAAGCCAAAAAATTAGCACAAGAAGTAGAAGGCATGTAAATATTGCAACTCAGTTTGCACATATAAGTGAAGCTCTTATTCATTTCAAAAGATTGACAATGTTCATCATTAAACCATCCCAACATTGGTGAATAAACCTTACTTGCATCAAATTTACATGCTACAACATGCTTAAATAAGCAAACATGCAATAAGTCATTCAACACAGAATCATCACCAAGATTAGAGGTCATATCAAAATGATTAAACATTGGTTCTTTTGCATCAATAGTTAATTCAATGGGTGCACTCAAAATTGTTGGTATTTTAGTTATTTGATCACATGGCAAAGTCAAATTATCAACGTAGTCCTCTAAAATAGGTGGTGTGATCAAAGTAGTGGGTAGCTCATCAGATGGTGCATTCAAATTGACAAGGCATTCTTCATTCTCATGTAGAGATGGAAGATCAGTACCTTTGTCATTACCTCTTATGATCAACTCAGATGATGTAGCCACTCTCGGGGGCGATGTGTCACATGGTGGAGGTGATGTAGTCCTGACAACAACGGATGTGGTTGTCATAGTATGCCTAGTAGTTGAAGGAACAATCATATCAACTCTTGGAATGTGCACCGTGCGCTTGTTCTCCTCGTGGCCAACACGTCGTTTTATTTCCTGTTCATCTTTGCAAGCAAGATGAAACAAATGGTCCATAGGATAACACTCTTCATGAATTAGTATCTCTTGAATATCACAGTTTAATCCTCCCCAAAATCTATCCATAAAATCATCTTCACTTTCTTCTAAAGAGGAATGCAACAAGGTAGTTTGTAAATCATCATAATATTTTGTTACAGTTTCACTACCTTGTTTTAAGTGTTGCAACTTCTTAATCATGTCACGAGTATAATAAGCAGGGACGAAAGTATGTCGCATGGCAAGTTTCAAATCATCCCAAGTAGTAGGTATATAATCAGGGTGTAACCGACAATATTCACTCCACCAAACCAAAGCATAACCAGTGAAAGAACCAACCGCAACCTTAACCTTTTTATGTTCATCGAAATTATGGGAAGCAAATATATTTTTTATGTCGAACTCCCATTCAATATATAAAGCAGGTTTAAAACGGCCATTAAATGGTGGTATAGATACATTAACCTGATCATGTGCATTTGGATGTTTGTGCACCTCTCGTGACGGTTGTGGTATTTGCAAAGGTGGTGGCACGTCTGCCGCGATCGACAAAGCCCATGAATTGACTCTGGATCCTGTCATGATTAGTAGAACAAGAAACAAAACCCAAAAATAATGTTCCTATAACTACTAGGATGTGGTGGTAAAACGCTCACAGTAAAGCAAATATCCATATCTTAAAAGTCTAAACGACCTAGACACTAAGACCAGCAACTCGACACGACGATGCAACCGATAATTCAACTATGCAAGCAATGAAAAGAAAATTACAAAGGCTCAGACTGGCTTGGACAAAGGATGAATAGATCTAACTCTTTTTTGTGGATTTTTCTTGGACAATAGGTAAGAAAATAAATCTAATCTAGGAAAAACTGGAAATTCTCACCGAGCAACCTAAAAACTGATACCACTTGATAGAGGCGAGGGTGTCCCGATCTTTCGATGAGATGATAACTATCGATTTGGTGGAGACGACTTTGACGATCCGACTACAAACGTGCACGACGTTGCGCCTTAGCAATCGCTAAACCAATCTCCTGAGGTTACTGACGATGCCGGAAGCACGGTCAGCCTGACCACGAAGGTCTATTCCTGCAAGCAATCGAAGAACGAGCAAGAATATGATAAAGCAATCTGAATATTGCAAATATATATGAGGTATTGATAATGGTGGGGATCCGTAAGCGGTCTTGGTCTGGTCGTTGGACACAAACGAAGTACACGAAGTTGCAATGGCTAACTTTTAACTAAACAAATCCCAAGGAAAAGCTACTAGATGGATCTACTTATATAGGAGCAAGGGGTGGCGGCCAAGGAGGTGGAAGGACGTCCCAAGGCAGCCTAAAACTAAATCTAGGTCGTACAAGGCCAATGGGCCCAAGTGGAGGTGATGTAACACCTTTGGACTTGTAGTTTGACTCGGATTCTGCTGCAGCATCAGATTGTTTCGTCCACAACTCAACGCTCCGGACGAATTTGAAGGTGATTCCAATTGGGTTGGAAAGTGCACGAAATCTAGTTTCCAACAAAAAAAGAATCACCCAATTCGGAGTCCGTATGAAAAACTTGTGTGCGTTTTGAGTCAGGTCTGTCTGTGCAGTCCGAATCTGAATCCAGAACGTGAGAGACTTGGACTCTATCTTCTCTTGGGCCAAAAGTGACGTGAGAGAACTTTTTGGACAGCAAATAAACATCTCTTTCTTCCTTATCTTCATATGTGGATTGTACAAATGTCCCATACACCTGCAATTAGACAAAACACAAAAGTGTGTGAAGTATTTTTGTTCTGGATAACATAAATGGATTATTGAATAGTTTGCACTAGAAATCACCTGACAAATATGCATATATGCAATATTTTTGGTCATATCCAAGGTAGTCATGTCCTCATCATCCTCCCCTTCTTGAAAATAAAGCCGTCCTCGGCGTTGCTTAATCTGAAATGTGGCTAACAAAGGAGACAAGGTGTACATGTCGTATATGTATATGTCATCCATTTTTATTTCCCTTGATTTTTGCATATATGACACATGAATAGATGAGTAACTTGCACAGTTCATAAAATCTAAAGCCAAAAAATTAGCACAAGAAGTAGAAGGCATGAAAATATTGCAACTCAGTTTGCACATATAAGTGAAGCTCTTATTCATTTCAAAAGATTGACAATGTTCATC